>NC_134825.1:93674-138720 GCF_004210375.1 Tachypleus tridentatus | reverse complement strand
AACGTACTTGCTTAGTGTGTGTAAGTGTTTTTAAACGTTCAAGTCAAAAATTATTTCAAATTGAAAAAAAAGGAAAATAACACTTGACCATTGGGAGGAAGGGACTGATTTGGTCAGTAAGAATGGTACATCATTAAATACTTTAATTTACCAATTAAATAAATAAATAGTGGTTTTCAAACGAAATTTTACCAAATTAAATGTGAAGTTTAATATGAATGTAACATACAAATGAACTATTCTAGAAATTTGATTTGTTTCTAAAAGGAGCATCTGTGATAAAAAAGTATATATTTACATACAGATTATCTAGTAATGAATTCACAGATATATTTAAAAGATTGGTAAATTTATTCATAGATTTTTTTCTATACAATTTTAAGTAAAACAGTGTGTAGGAACCCTTCAACTTTTATTATTTACAACTTTGAAAGATTTAAAGTTACTTCATTTTGATAGGTGCAAGAAATGGTTTTGATAGATAAAACACGATTTCTTACTTTATCCAATAATAATAATTACGTAAGAACCTTCAATACGTTTCTTGTCATTTGTGGCTCAGTTTGAAGACTTACAATGCTAAAAAAAATGCGCTTCGATTCCTGTGGTGAGCTCAACACGAATAGCTCGTTGCGGAGCTTTCAACAAAAGAAATACACAAACTAGTATTAAATCATGTAGCACCGGCATAGCCTTAACACTTAGCTTTTCCGGATTTCACACACATTTTCCTGATTTGGAGAACATTGAGAAAACTGTTGTCTCTGGTGATTAGGTAGTAAAGTGGAAGATGTTTAAATTTTGAGATTGTAATATTGCTGCAGACAGAGCCTATCGTGTAAATCTGCACTAAAATATGGCAATTTGTGTTCAGAAACGTATAATCGTCAAAGTCAACTGACTTCTCCATATTGTTATACTGATTTTGTGAAATTAAAGGAACAGCCCTTTTTTCAGGGTGTGATCGTAAGATTGAGCAGATAATTTCAAGGCCTGATTGGAAATAACTTTGAGACACCATGTTGCATTTCAATGGGTCCGGCATGGCCAGGTGAGTTAAGGCGTGCGACTCGTAATCTGAGGGTTCACATCCCTGTCGCATCAAACATGCTCGCCTTTTCAGCCGTGAGGGCGTTATATTTTGACGGTCAATCCCACTATTCGTTGGTAAAATAGTTGGCGATGGGTGGTGACGACAAGCTGCCTTTCCTCTTATCTTACACTGCTAAATTAGGGACGGCTAGCGCAGATAGTCCTCGAGTAGCTTTGCGCGAACTTCAAAAACAAACGAGCATTTTAAGGATCGCTGACAATAATAGAAATAATTTTAAAGTTACATACGGATTTTTTCCAAAGTAACATATCGTAGTTTTAAAATGATTGTAAAAAAGAAAATAATATTTGGCGAAACTCCATTTGTCATAAAGGTTTGAACGTAAAAGTATTATTTCTGTACGTCACGAATGGCACTCGGTGATTTCCGAGATCCATCTGTCTCCAAGTGCTGATTTGTTCTCTATCAGTTTGTATGATAACTACATGCTTTTTAATTAATTTAAACCACAAGTTAAAGGCAAATGTAAATACTTTGATTTTTAACATGATAAAACAAAAACCAATATCTTTCTCAGCGGTACGTGTTGAAACATTCGTGATATTGAACATTACTCAATATAACTTAAACTGTATATTTTTAAAGTGAGCTATATTTCAGTCTCTCATAAATTCCAATATAACTCCTAATTTATATAAATAACATTGTGTAGGATGTGACTATATATAGTTATTTCATTTAGATTATAGTTTAATTTTTCACTATTAATCTGAAATAGTCACTAATTAAACGTATTTTAATTATATCCGTAATAATTTGTCTGGAACCAAATGTATAGTAATTATTCACCTCGTTTAGTTTTTATTCAGATCTATAAAGTTAACTTTCATTTATTTAGAGGTTATTTTAAAAGTATCAGTAGCAGTTTAATCACTTAATTGTTTAAACGTTTTCACGTCTTTTTTTAAGTTTTCACAAGCAATGTTTTAATCAATTTAATTGTATATATATATATATATCAAATAACAAATATATACGTATACTGACAAGTTTCACTTTCATAATTCAAACTTATCAGTCCTAGATTATTCCGTAGAAGATAAGCACGTGTAGATCGAGTGAGGACTCGGTGGTCGCAAGGACACCTTTGATATAGTAGAATTGACGTGTTATGTTATGGTATGATTTCGACATACTTTTGCAATAATGACGATGTATTTCAGAGAAGGGGCACATAATTGAGAAATTAAGAAAATGTGTAAAAATAATTTATTTAAATAAATATCACACAAATTATTAGTTGTAGTGCTACTATTTTAGGCCTATCACATTATGAACTTTTTAGAATGTACGAGTGCAGTGTAAGACAAGTTATTAACTTGCACGTGTCGCTGGATTAGTACTACCTCAGCTTGAAGTTTAATGTCAGTGCTGGACAAGTGTGAATTTATATTGGATATTGAAGTGGCTGGACTAAAAAGTTGAAAAATTCATCGTTCCTGCAACATTCATATTTTATATAGCAATTCCAAGTAGGAACTTTTAGAAACGTTACACAGTATTTTACACTGTATCTGTTTTATATATTTTTGTCAAAACGTTTTATTATATAAATATTATATTACGTTAGTTACATTAAAATCTTTCAGTTTAAATTTAAACATGTTAAGAATATAATTGTTTAGCATAAACAACTTAACAATAATATTTCATGTAATCTAAATCCATTTGATAAATTTTAGATTGTTACGAGTAATGAAAAGAATATAGATTCATTGTTTGAGAAAACTTTCATTCTTAAAAACAAAGGCACTTTTGTGTTAGATTAGAATTTATAATTATTCAACAGTGAATGTATTTATATTTATGTATTTATTATTAGTATTGTTATCAATATACAGTAAAATTTGAAGAATTATAGAAGCTTCTAATGAGAATCAATTGTTTTCAAGACAGTTACAAGGAAAAAACTGAACATAATTTCTTACCACTGTTATGTATTTGTTTATTTTAATCAATGAAGGCTTTTTGGGGACTAAGCTTGTATAATTTCTTTTTAATTGTTTGAATTGTGTTGTTTATCAGTATGATCTTTCATTGTAGACACTGCTTTAATATGTATACATAAGTGATAATTGTATTACATCACTATCAAGTGGCAGTCATTATTTATTAGTACATAATAATCTTAACAAAAATTATTAACTGGTTAAAAAAAACAAAATTGTCATAGTTAAATATTTTGAAGCTCAGTTGAACCACCAGTGTTTGGAGACTCACTAGTAAAATATATTTACAGTACTCAGTGTTACAAAAGATGATTGTTGTAGCTGTAATGCAACGGTGTTTGTACATTTTCACTTATCTGTAACTGCTGAGGTAAAATGTGGCACAACTGAAGTAGTTGGTTGAAGCATTTTCATGGTAAATAGAAGACAAATCATCATTACAGGTTTTTTTAAATAGTGTTATTTTTATTTGTGTTATGTTTACTTTTATAGTATGTGTACATTTTCATTTGGAAAGGCCCCTTCTGGTTTTAGGGCTAATAACACTAAGTTCTGTAGTGGGCACAGTATGGATAGCTCATTGTGCATAACACAAATTTAGTGTATAAGAAGTCTCCTTAATTTGTCTAAATAAAACATAATAACACATTAACCACAACTATAAATGGTGTACACATCTCCTCAACCTCTTGAAAGATCTAGTTTAACTAATTAGACTTTTCTGTGAGGTTCCTGTTAAAATCTTATAACAAATGAAAATGGTGAGGGTACATCTCAAGGGTTTGCTAAGTGTCATTAAACTTCAGTTTAACGATATATGTATATATATATATATGTTTTTTCATTATTGAGACTTTACTGGAGAGATTTGTAAAAATAGCTGTTTAGAAGAGTAAAATGTTTTTTGTACAAATGAATCAAAAGAACAAGTTTAGACCAACCAAATATTGTGTATGTTACCACTAAGTGCAGTAACCGAGCCAGTCTGTTCCATTGTTCTACCATTGCACTACTTGTCCAAGTATCATGATAACATCTTGTTCAGTTTTGAAGGCAGACCTTGTTGCACTGGTTGATGTTTTCAGTTTGTGCAAGTTTGCCTCATTTAATTATTGAATATTTACGTTGTATATTGTTTTAACATGTTTTATGTGAAATATGTAAAAACTAAATAACAGTTATGTAGGTTATTGTGTCCATAGTGCACAATATGTGTAGTTAGTGTACAGAAGTGTTCTCAGCTGTGAAACAGTTTCTTTCATTTCTCTTCATTTACAGGTGTTTGCTTTCATGTGGACAGTACATGTAGCGTGTTCCCATTTTCTACGGTAGAGGTAACCGACCTTGCTTGTTGTGAGACAAGAATATAGGAAGTAAGTGAAAAGTAGACAAAACAAATTTCTTAAATATATTTTAATCTGTTTGTTTTAAATTCTGTGTAATTTATTTGTATCGTCGAAGTACGAGCAATGAAAACTGTGTTAAAACTGGTTACTGAATATCTGGATTTTATTTTTTTCTGTAGAAACATGAACAAACCAACAAGCTTAGACTGACAAATGGTTTAACTTTTGACACAGGAACATTTCATTTGGGAGCCTAATTATATTCATGTTGTACTATTTTATAATAATTACGATGTTATGTACTTCTTTAGGTAAGGTTGAGAGTATTGATGGAAGTCTGGTGGGTGATTGTCATTGGCAAGTAATCCTGGTCTGGTCATGTGTTGATTCTTAAATATGTTAAAAAAATCACCTGTTAGGGTAGCTGTGAGCAGTTTAATTATATAAAAACATTTTTAACATGAAGATCTAATAATATTGGTATCATTAAATTGCATCCACAAGGTGAACTATAAGTTTTGATTTATTGTTCTCCATAAAAAAAAAATTAAGAGTATTCTGATTAACTGTGTATAAATAAATAATCTGTATAAACATTGTGTGTGCATAAATCAACATTTGCTATATTAATCATTAGTTCACGTATGGATGGTTGTCCTAGTTGTTTTTCTTTTGATACTTACATTTGCTGAAATAGGTCAAATGTGGATGTCTGTGATATTCTGTATGTTGTCAAACTTCAGAAAGATTATTTAGTTTTTTTTGAGTCAGTAATGAAACTATATATGGGATTAATCAACTCTGATGTTCCAGTTACAAATAACTGTTAGTTATCATTTGTTGTTACTATTTGTTTCTCCTTAATAACCAGGATCAAATGTGTTTAATATTTTATGTTTGTGTACAAATGCAACACTTAATTAGGTTTTAATTACTGAAATAATACTTCTGTGTGGACTTTTTTTTACTTTATGAAAACTGCCTTATGTAATTAGAAAGGAATATTATATATATATGGCACCTGTACCTGTATTATGTCTATCATATTGTAACTGGTTTGATGAGTCCTGGCCTTGTTAACACTGAATCATGCACATATAATGTGATTTTACACATCACAAGATGTTGTTATTTACCTTCTAACTACATCTTATTTCACGGATTGTTAAAATAAAATTAATAAAGGTTAAATTTCAGCCTCATCTTGTCACACTCACTGGGTTGTTCTTGACTTTTTAAAAGACAATTATCTGTGTTGCCATACTTAAAAATAAATTTTGTTTTCCTAAATGTCGAGGTTCCTAAAAGTTACAACACATTGTTTTTAAGAAATTTAAAAAAACTCACCATTTTAAGTTCATAAATAACACACTAAACAAATTTAAAACATATTCAGAACTACTGCTAATGCAAACCATCTGTAATGTGTGTTATAACTTGAACAAGACCCAACAGCTGTAGGGAAAAGTTTTGTCTCGTCTAGAGTACTTAGTATTGGAATAGAAGTGTAGTGTTAGCATTTCTCAGTCGTAGATCATTGCTGATCAGTCAGAATCATCTTACAGGTTCATGGAATTTCACAAAAACTTACAGAATATTCCCACATAAACCATAACAGATTTTAATTCTATCCCAACAGTTTATTTAGTAAGGCAGTTATGGAAGTACCTGTCAGAATTATTTTCATTTTGGAAAATTATAACTTTTAACATTATAGTTAAACTTTTTTATGCCAGAAAAGGCTTCATTATTTTTAAAATAAATAGAAATGACTTGAAGTATGAAATATAATTGAAAATTTAGGTTTATATTTAAAATTATATCTTATTCCATTACAATTTGCATTTTACCTGTTTTAACATCACACTGATAATTAATGACAGTAATTGAAAGAAAAGATAAACTTCACTGATTGTACACTTAATACACAATTTTATGTATGTTTACTTGAAAATCACAAAGTTCAGGAATATTTATTTGTTTATTAATGGGAAATACAACAGTAATCAAATGTTCACACAAGAAAGGTTGTCTCGTATGATGAGCTATAGTTTTGGTTGTATTGAGACAGTCTAACCTTATATGTTTACACACAGTATTCGACCTGCTGACTGTACCAGGACAATTCTGAGAATGGAATGACGATTATGAATATTTACCTTCCAATAACTCTGTGATCCACATGATTGCAGGAGCTGCAGCAGGTATTATGGAACACTGCATTATTTATCCATTAGACTCCAGTGAAGGTACGATTTTATTTATATCTGTTTAACCCTTGCCTTGTCTAGATTGTTAATATACACTCATTCTTTCTATCTTGTATTTCTATAAAGTTTACTGATTATATTACATTTATTTTCTTAGTAAAATTGTTCTATTTTTAAGTTTTAACGCTACAAATTATTTTATTATCTTGCTCTCTACATGTGGTTTTATTTCCAATTCTTTATGTCGTGTTTTTGTTTATTCTGTATTTAATTCTAGGCACTGATAATGTAAGAGGTGTAATATATTGTGTATTCTAAGGGCCTCATTAATATACTAATGTATACTATAAGTAATGCACATTGCCATGTTTGTGATTCAGTAAGTATCTGTTAAAATAATTGGCTTGGATATCACTAACCTTACAAAACTGTGTTAAGGTGATACTGTGTCACATGTAAAAGAGCTGTAAGGGCAGGAGTTACAAAAATCAAGGTGAAACTCTAGGTTTTATTTTCACTGTTTCTCTCCAGACAAGGATGCAGAGTCTTCAACCAAATCCTAAGGCCACCTACCATTCACTATCAGAAGGTTTGTACAAAATGGTCAGGTTTGAAGGAGTTTTTCGACCTGTCCGAGGAATGAGTGCTGTAGTTTGCGGAGCAGGGCCCGCACATGCACTATACTTTTCTTGTTACGAAAAAATGAAGCGAGTTTTCAGTGGTACTGAAACTGGAGCCCATAGTCCAGTTTCTCAAGGTAAAAATTTGTTACTGTGTCAAATTGTCTAAATTTTTTCCAGTTGCCTCAAGATTCTAGCATAAGAAGTCAAGATGTAGTAGTTTACATCTTTTAAATGGACAAACTATTGATAATCAGTGTAAGGGTAAAAAATAACTTAGGTTAAGAATCCAGATTGGCTTCTTAAAATGACATCTGCTCTTTCCTCTTTTTTCATTTTCCTCTTCAAAAATAAATCAAATGTTTTTCAAACATTGTAACAAAATTTACCAAAGTCATGGACTGAAGGACTTGTATGGGTACTGTATAGCTGAAAGTTAATTAAAAACTGTGTCATTGTTAGTTTTTTGTGTACGAATAAAGCATTCTGACCAGAAAGTTGGTTAGAATCAGTTGTGTGTGGAAACTTCCTACATCACTTTTAACATAGTTTTACAGTAAAAGGTAGCATTAATTCTTTTATATCTGAACTTACTCAAGGAAATCTCTATAGTTTCAGTTTTTGTCACTGATATTTTGACCATGTATGTATTGCAAAGATTTGTTTTCTTGTCGAAGCACACTTTCAAACAGAGTATTTTATACTTTCTCTGACATCCTGATGATGACCTAGAGAAGTCAAATTGTTGTGTTTTGTATTAAAACACTTCTTGCCCATATCAGCCATGTCTTCTCACCCACATGGAGTTTTTATCATTTGTATAATACAGTGCTTTCTCTCTGCAGGTAAATTTAAATTTGGTTGTCAGTTCAACTGTTGTGTGTCATCTAAATAGTGCCGATTCCAATCCCCCCCCCCATGTTATGACTTTATGATTTATAGCTTTTTAAGTTTTGTTGGGTTTTTTTAGATTTTGCAAGTTTGATGTAACATGATTTAGTAGATTTTTATAGGTATCAAATGAAATGCTGCCATTGAAGTCATGGTCATTTAAACATCTGTACTCTAATCAGACTCATTTCTATCAAAATATTAAATAAAATATTGGCCAATCAGAAATCATGTTTATAGGTAGTCCAGTCAAAAGATGAGGTATCCCAAGCCCAGGTGTTACACAAGTCTAAATGTATCTCAAACAGATATATATCAAGTTATCTAAGATAAAAAAAAATGCATTTTTAGCAGGAAAACAAATCATTCCTGTTTGAGTGCCAAGACTTCAATATTTTTAGGCTGGTACTTCACATCTGTTTATGTTTCTCATATTGTGGTGTATTGATTTTATTTGTTGAAGGCTGTCTTATTCTATGTTGTTGATATTAGTTACTAATAAAAGTGAAGTTTTCCACTTCATTTTTATTTTTTATTTTCAGAGTTCAGAAACGTCCAGATAAGCAGTTGTATGTTCCCCGCGTGTCTCGACGCCTCATGGAAACAAAAGCATCTCCATCTGCCATACAAGACACGGCTGTCCACTCTGCTTTATCCACTCAACTTATAAGTTCAAGAGTTGAGAAAATTACTGGTGAGGTAGAAAGTAAAGATGAGCATTTGAAAAGCTTAAACAATCTTGCAACTTCTGATAGTAGACCTTTGAATGTAACCAAAAGTCAGGACAGCGTATCAGATAAGAATGTCACTGAGGATTTGAAACTTTGTCTAAGATCTGTTAATCAGACTGATAATATATCAGGAACTGATAAAGAAGATTCAACTGAGAGTAAACTGTTTCATCCTTCTTTGTAAAACAACACAAGGAAAAAAAAATCAGGATGGAAAATGCCATGAGCTCATCAGTTTATCTAAACATGCACTCATCTGAATCAGGTAACTGTGTTCTGACAGACAGCCTTTTTTCAAGTGATCATAAAACTAGTAGGGATAAAGCCAAACCTCAGTCACATACTAATGATATGGAAACTTGTTCTTTAATTAGTAATGTGGACTGCAGTGTTACTGGTACTGTAACTGTTGAGTTTTCACCCCAAAGTGGTGTAACGGTTACTGGCGGTTATACATCAATCTGCCAAACAGCTGGAGATAGTTATTCTAGTATTGAATCCTTCTGTACAAGTACCAGTGTTGCCAGCCAATCGTGTAGTGTTAGTGGTCGGCTGCCTTCTCCTTGTGATCTTGAAGGACAGTTGAGTATGCCGCTAATAAATACTGGAGCAATAACTAACCAATCAAATGAAAAGTCTACAAGAACTGAGTCTCCATTGACAAGTTCGATCAGTGGAGAAACCACATTGTTTGAGGTAAAAGAAATCTGTAGTGGAGAAGATTATATTTTTTCAAGGGCAGATGAATGTGGAAGGCCCAAGAGGAAAACAGAATGGAAACTGGAAAATATTCAGTTGAGCAAAAGTAGAACTTTTCTAGAAGGTGTTGAGGAAGATGTAAAAGATAGCTCCAGTTTGTTGAAATGTGAAGAAAATTTGGAGGAAGATGTTTCACCTAAGTGCAAACAGAGGGATTCAAAACCCACTTGAACTGCCCAGTGATCAGCAAACTGAAAATGTTTCAGAGTTCATGCCTTGTAACAATGTACAGAACAGTCAGTCAAGAAAGACTTTAGATGGAAATTTCCCTAAAAAATCTTTTAAACAGTGAAAAACCTGATGTGGTGCCTTGTAATAACTTGTGTATAAACGAGGAAGGTTGTACCAATGAGTTGGAAGACGTAAGAGACGGTTCTATTCGTCCACAACAAGGTGTTGACAAATCACATGTTGTGGAAGATAATGATGCAAAGGGACTTAAGAATAAGACGTCCAGTTTTAAAGAATTGCCTTGTGTAATTAGTCAGAGAGATGATAAAAGGTCCAGTGGAGAAGTGGACGATGATTCTTGGGAAGCAATTTTTTGATGAAAATGGAGAATACTGCAAACATGAGATTGCCAAAAGAGTAAGTAGAGGTGTTTAAAATTTGTTCTGTAACAAAATTTACATGTAGTTATAGTAATAATGACAGATAAGATGCTTTATAAAATTCACCAATTCTTTGGTAATGGTGCTTTTGTTGGTGTGTTTATAATGTGATTGTAGTTCAAGTAATATGTCTAGTGATGCTTGATTGGTATTCAAAAAAAAAGAAATGAGTGTTTGAAAGATGCATAGCTAAGGAGAAAGCTACTGTGTAAAATGTTATCTCACATTTTTTACACCTAGCTTCGCTGATTTAACTATCTGGACTCCTGAAGTAGTTATTTATTGTGCCAAATCAAGAGTCTGCTCATTATCATTAAAGTGCCTTCATCTATTAATAAATTATTTACAGTAATAGATAATTTATTATGCAAGACAGTTGAAGATGATGAATAATAAACTTCTGATTTCTTTGTTAAAGGCCCCTCTCCCTATCTTGGCTCAAAGTTTCGGTATCTGTGGTGGGCACAGTCCAGATAGCCCGTTGTGTAGTTTTGTACTTAAAAAACAAATTATTTTATCAAAGTGAAATGTGATGAGTTTTCAATGTATAGCATCACACAGTTATAAAAGATGTATTACTACAGGTTTTGCTTTTATCAAGTTGTACCTAGGCAGTTCATCTGTACAGATATATGTCAAGAACAAATAACATTATTTTTACTCCATTGGATGTGTTTTTTGTACAGTACTTTATGTCAGTTTGATATCTAAATGGGAGTGTATATTAGTGTACAGTATTCATGTATGTTGTTGTTGGTTGTGGTAGTAAATCCACATCAATGTCATGATATGTAAAACTGCATTTACCATCGAAGAACGTGGAATATTTGGAGTTGTTGATAATTATCTTTGTTAATATAGCTAGGAGTATCGAAAGAAAATGTCAAGATTCAACAACCAAAGCATGACTACACTGTTTTCTGTCCCCAAGATCCAGATATCACGGACGAAAGTAAGCTTTGTGATAACATTAAATTGTACAATCTTTACGTTGTATGTGTGTGTGCGTATATACACACTGTGGTTTACTTATACACATGGGGTGTATACTGAGGTCTGAGTCTGGTTCACATATACATGTGGGTTGTATTCTGTGGTCTGAATCTGGTTTATGTAAACTGGTATGGACTGTACTATTTCACATACACTTAGACTACTGTTGTTTCACTTGTATATATCATCAGTACCTATTAATAATAGTTTCACTGAGAACATAGTGTTTTCTGTGTAATTATTTTGTTTTTAATTCTGGTCGGCTAACTAAATATATGCTAATCAGAGAAAGGTAAGGCACTGTCTTTTGGTTTGTTTGTTTTCACAAAAAATGTTTATTATCTCAATGATGTAATGAACTACAGATGTTTGAGAACTAATAGTTTGGGTATCTTGAATAAATAGCTTGAATACTGTTTTGTTGCTTGCATGTTGATATCTTTCAAATATGAGTTGTTTTCCCTGTTTTACAGAATTTGGACACATTATAGAGATTTATGGGTTTCCAGTAGAATTGAAGACTCATGATCTAGTGAATGCCTTTTCAGCCTATAAGTAAGATTTTACAAAGAACTCAGATATTTAAACTTACTTTATCTGAGTACTTTACGTTCACATGACCCCATTAAAGTTTGATAATCATAAATTCTGTGGATTGTGAGAAGCTAAGTTTTGTTGTGATAATATTACCTTCCTCAAAATCAACAAATAATGTACATTTAGGGTCAAAACTCAGTTTTGAATCTGTGCTATTATGTATTAAATTGTAGTTTATGAGAACCTTACAGTGTAAATGTTTAATCACCTGACTTGACTGAGTCATACATGTAAATGTGTGTTTGTGGTAAGCCTTCCTTTAAACAGCATTAGAGTTTAAAAGACACAAAACCAGGATTTGTAGTTTTTCAGAAAGTAAGTACAAAAGTTAGTAAACACATGTCAACCTTATGTGTGTGGCAGTGGGTCAAAGTGCACATGGAATGACCTTTAAAAATTTAGTTTGACAACTTTATTATCAATGTTCAGCAATAAATTTAGCAAAAGTGTAATTTATATTTTAAAGTTTTATATTATCCATTTGGTTATTCCTAGTCTTCTGTTTTGTCATCCATCTCATATTATTTTTATTTTCTGTGTCACTTCCTTTTCCTGGTGGGACAGCAGTAAGTTTAAAGACTTACAAAACGAAAACCTGGGTTTCATTCCACACTGTGGGCAAAGCTGGAAAGAAAATATAGCTTTGCTTTTTAACAAAATGTTACCTTTTAAGGTACCAGAGAGGCCAAGTAGTCAGAAATTCAAACTGTATATATCAATGGGTCAGGATATAAATGTACCTTTTCGAATTAGTGAAATGTAAAAAAATTTGTGACACCTACTATCAAGATTTATTCCAATGCTTCCTTCATTGACATGTTCATAACCAACAGAAAGAAATTTTGTCCCCTGCAAGAATCTTCAAAAGGTTATTATTGTTATACAGTTCATTTCAGACTGTTTACATGTGAATGTTATTATTAAGCTACCAGTGAATGACATAATTTTATAACCTATTTGTAGCTCAGTTAGAATGACATCCTGTGTTTTGTGTGCAATGTTTTGTGTTCTAAATTTCATTTTTAAAACAAACATTTAAACATATTTTGGATCAGTTACCAAAATTAGCAAGCTTACAGTCTCTGTTGGCTGACAACAAAGGGAGGGAACTCTAGCCTCCATTACTATATTTCTTATTTTTTATATATATTTTATTTATTGTGATAAAGGTAACTAAAATGGAAAAATTGGAAAATTGTTAGGCTTGATAAGAAAACTTAAATCAGAATTTTTATTTTAATTCCTCATAATAGTTAATATTGTAATATGCTAGATGTTCAAAGTGAGTTTGTAGTTCAATCATGTTGTGCTTATATCTTGATTTTTTGTTTACATAAACCTGTCTAATTGTGGTGAATGGCTTTTGATGAAAACTAGGAGGGTCTAAGTGTAAGGAAATGAATCCATTTTTGAAACACCTGTTAGCTTTGGCTGAAAGAATAAATGTGTGATGGTCTGCTACAAAATGCAATTCTTTTAGAAAGAAAAGGGGTAACTTAGAATTATTTTCTATTTTTCAACATTTAACTTTATCTTACATCACTGATCTTACTACACTTACTTTTAGGATAGGAAAAACAACAGATAAAATATGAAAGTTTTACTGAAAGCAAAAAAAGATTTCATATTGATTTTGTAGGTTTTAGTTGTTATATAAACAGATATGAAAAGCAGAAAAATGGAACTGTAAAATAAATTATTTTATTCTTAACATGAAAATTCTCTTAAACTAGTCAGGTTGACCCAGTAAGCTTTCCGATATCCAGTAAAAATATTTTATTAAAATTTCTGTTTCATCTTTGTGTGTGTGTGTGTGTGTGTGTGTGCAAAACTTGTAACATTTACTAAATGCCCATTAAGGGCCATAAAGTTTCATTTAGTAATTTCAGAACTAGTGTAAACATTACTATGTGAAACTTTACTGAAACTGTACAAGTACAAATCACCACTGCCATTCACGTAGGGTTAATTAAGTCATAAGTCCCTTTAGTTACATCTCACTGCAACTTTGAATAGATAACTCTGGCACTGTTGTATGTTCTCTGTTTAAATTAAATTAACAGTTTAAATGTATTTACTGGTTTAAGTAAGCTTTCTTCTGAACATCAGTTGTAATACATAAATAACAATCATTCACTGTAAACATTTATTCTTACAGATTGAAAGACTTTGACATAAAGTGGGTAGATGACACTCATGCATTAGGAGTGTTTGCAAGTCCTTTGGTAGGTGAGTACACAGGTAGTGTATTTGTATAACTCCATCTGCAAGGACTTTAGTAGGTAAGTGTCAACACAGTCAGTAGACTTGTAGAATCACACCTGCAAGTAGAATGAGCTCTCCTTACACATATGGGATACATTTCTCAAACAAGCCATATTGGACAAATAAGTGATGGAGGAACTCAATACCTTACTGGTCTGAAGAACTCTGGATTAAACAAATGGGGTCATGAACAGTGGATATGGTGAATATAGTGTGGTTTGAATTCTATTATTCCAAGACCTAGTTCTAAACCTAATAGTAATGTCTTTAAACCTGATAATGTCTTACTATTGTTACACGCCCTTTTAACTTTAAACCTAATAATAATACGTTGTTATTGTTTCACACCTTTCTAGTTCTAAACCTAATATTAATGTATTACTATTGTGACACACTTTTCTAATTCTCCACCTTATACTAATGTCTTACTATTGTTATGCACTCTTCTAACATTAAACCTAATAGTAATGACTTACTATCATTACACACCCTTCTAGTTCTAAACCTAATAGTAATGTCTTACTATCGTTACACACCCTTCTAGTTCTAAACCTAATAGTAATGTCTTACTATCATTACACACCCTTCTAGTTCTAAACCTAATAGTAATGTCTTACTATCATTACACACCCTTCTAGTTCTAAACCTAATAGTAATGTCTTACTATCGTTACACACCCTTCTAGTTCTAAACCTAATAGTAATGTCTTACTATCATTACACACCCTTCTAGTTCTAAACCTAATAGTAATGTCCTACTGTTGTTACACACCCTTACAGTTCTAAACCTAATAGTAATGTATTACTATTTTTACACAACCTTCTGGTTCAAATCTAATAGTAATGTCTTAATATTGTTACACACCCTTCTAGTTCTTTATCTAATACTAATGTCTTACTGTTGTTACACACCCTTCTAGTTCTAAACCTAATAGTAATGTCTTACCATTGTTACACACCCTTCTAGTTCTAAACTTAATAGTAATGTCTTACTGTTGTTACACACCATACTAATTCTAAATCTAATACTAATGTCTTACTATCATTACACACCCTTCTTTACAACACATCTTTCTACCCCTTTTATGCACCAAACTGTATAGGTCCATGACTTTGTGTGTTATATGATCTTTAATTAATAACATATCAATAACATATTAGTATTATGAATTATTGTGTTTTACTGGTATTATATTGAGATAATGAATGGCTTCACTAGTTCTTTTTGTTTATTAACAGATGAAAACATAGTGATTCAATATGAATTCACACTGTTAATGTCTAGTATAAAAAACAGAAGATGGTAATTAGTTAATTATGTTTAATTTATTTATTTAAAAATATTTATAGAAAAATTTCTCTGGAACATTTTCTTTACAGTTTATAATTTACAATTTTGTTTAAAATAAAAAAAATTCCTTTCAGTAATATTTGAATTATTTTAAACTAATATATCTATTTTTTACATGGTTAGTGTTGTTTTGAAGAGAGAGTTGTTATTTTTTACATAGTAGATAAAAGATGTGGTGGTTAGGGTACTTGATTGACAATATGTGGGCTATGCAATTGAACTCTTGTCACCATATATATGTACACTTTTAGCCTTGGGTGCTTTTTAATGTGATGGTCAATTTCATTATTTGATGGTAAAGAGAAGCCCGAGGATTGCCATTGGGTGGTATTGACTACCTGTCTTTCCTCTATTCTGTTACCTCAAAATTTGGGCAGTTAGAGCATATAGTCCTTGACAAGCTCTGTGTAAAATTAACAATTAAACAAGCAGTAGGTCAATTGTTATATGAGGTTATTGTTGATTGTATAACTTTAATTTTTTTTCTGCTTTTCAAATAGTTAGGTGACAGCATTTTCTTTAATACATTTTGTGGCATGTTTCCTATAGCATCAGATGTCCTTACCATCCACAACCCGTTACTGAAAGTGCGACCCTTATCAGAAGCAACAAGGGAATCAAAACATAAGGCATATAGATTATCAGGTAAACTGAAAGTACGAAGGTTTACTGAATTCTTACCAAATGTGAGGCAAAATTTTGACTTGTTTTTCATAGCAACTATTTTTGGAACGTAGAGTGCGAGATGAAATAGATTTTTAAATTTATAACCTAAGCCTTTACTTAAAAAATCTGCATATTTAAATGAACATTACTTGAAATTGTATTGTGTTAAATTAATAAATTATATATTTCCAGTAAGACAATATAATTAAAAATTGTTAATTTATAAACAGGGGGGCAGGAATTAATAGAATTACACAAACAAGTTGAATCAAAATTATATTTCCAAACTTACAATTATGGATTATAAAAATAGTATCACCAGTTGGAAATAATATGGACATATTTCCAGATTAGTGTGCTTATTTTTCTTAGAGTCTCTAGCTTTAGGTCTGGAAATATAATCTTTGTATTTGAATTCAGCTTGCTTCTGTACTTTTTTTGACAATCTCTATTCCCCTTTTTAAATTAACAGTTTTTAATTATCATAAGTTTTTATGTCCATTTATGGAGAATACATTTTGAGCTATGTACGTACGTATATTTTCAGATGAACGTTACACGTTCTTCAGCAGTTTATTTCTACATTGGCGTTATTTTTATTAACCATCCATTATTTTCTGTGCCAGATGGTTTTATGTCTGAGGTTTTATTTGAAAATGAGTTTAACAAGCACCAAGTTTAAACTCACAGCAACATTGCATAAGTTGTGCATGTATAGCGACATAAATCAACTTCCAGTGAAAAGAAATTAACATTTAAATAGGTCATGGATGTTTACAGAGTTTCATATATTATATATCTGTTTAGGTTTTTGTGTAAAATACCCAACCCATTTTGTTGTAGGCTTGTGAAACAAATATTAATAACAATAACGAATTAATACTAAAATACACACTCACAGTTTCGGGGAATTACAAAAATCAGTAGAATAAAACACAGGAAAGTATACTACAGTAGTTGTCTTGTGTTAAAAAACTGACTTAAATAGTCACAGAAAACTACGTAGAGACAGTGAAGAATGACTAACTCAAGAAATTATGAATTCTTGTCATGGTGTTTCCATTTAATTCACTGTGAGCAGCACAAATTATTTTCCAAGTGATGCACATTAGCAAAACAGATTTGTTTTATGGCAGAAATTCTTCCAGGCTAAAAGAACAAAGGCTCATGAATTACCTTAAAACTATCCTATGATGTACTCATTACTGCATTCATTATTATTATTATCCATTTTTCAGTAAGATATTCATAGCCATTTGTTCTGTAGCAGATTGTAAAAGTATAATCATTAATAGTAAGGCTGGAGACACTTATAAATCAACACGTTCATAAAACAAAGCATTTCCGACTAGCATAAAATGGAACATTTCTGAATATTTTGACAGTGTTGTAGTGACTTCTACATTTCTGTGATGGTTGAATGGCTTATGTTTGTAACAAAGAAGACCTTAGAAAAAAGCAGCCCTACAACCTATGCAGGAATTTGTTTAGTAGCTGTGCATAGATTTTGGCACAATATACCTAACTGTTTTTGCTGTAGGCTTTGATGCTTAAATCATGACTTTGAAGAAAAACTTGTCCAGTAGTGATGACAAAACTGATAAAATTTCTCCTTTTATTTGAAGAATCAACAACACAATTAGCCCTTTGACCTGCACAGTAGTTTTTTTTAGTAGGTTAGACCAGGTTTGAATACAATATTCATTAGCAGTTTTTTGCCTTTAGTCTTATGAAACAAGAATAACTTGAATAGTAATATGATGAACAAATGAATGAATTTTGTCTAACATTTGAAAATAAACTTTTCTTGGGCCCGGCATTCCAGCTGGTTAAGGGGCTTGAATTGTAATCTGAGGGTCATGGGTTTGAATTCCAGTCACATCAAATGTACTTACTCTTTTAGCCTTGGGGTTATAATGTGACAGTCATTCCACTATTTGAGTAGCCGAAGAGTTGGCAGTGGGTGGTGATGACTAGCTGCCTTCCTTCTAGTTTTACACTGCTAAATTGGGAATGGCTAGTGCAGATAGCCCTTGTGTAGCTTTGCCTCAAATTCAAAAACAAAACTTTTCTTGCTGTTATCAATATTTTAGCACCCTTGGCCATTGAGATAGAATACCTTGAATATTGTTACAAGAAGGACTGTTTTTTGTGTTTACATTCTGTTAACATGTTTGAAATTCCTGGGAGATACCAGCATTATTACCTGTTTGCATGTAGTTCTCTTTACCTCTTGTTATTATCATTAGCTGATAGCTTATTACTGGAGTTGGCAATATCTTCTGGGGTCTTTTAAGCAGCATAACTTGTGTCTTTGTTTTATATATATATAATTGTATATGCTATTTGTCGCCTAGCAAGTACAAAAATGTTTTGCGTAAAAAACAACAGCATCTAGGACTAAACAAATGAAGATTTCTCTTTGTATGTATGTTTCAAAGAATGTTATACAAATGTTTATATGTAAAGACTATAGACATGGATAATACAACCCACGTGGACTATTAAAAGGAGGGGATTTATCTTTCAGAGTTCTTGCAACCCCCAAAACCACGACCAGCTACGTCAGCTGCTCTGGCTCGTCGTCTTGTGTCCGGTGCCTTGGGTTTGAAGGTCCAGGTCTCAAGAGAACAACAAAAACTAGAGAAGGCAAAGTTACAAGAAGCCAAAGGTAATAAAATAATAATTATTTATAGATAGTATTGTGTTGTTAATCAATAGAATAATATTGTAGTCAACCTTCATTAAAATTTCCCTTATCTAACTATTGGTCTTGGCATATCTTAATGGTAAGCTTGCTAGGTTGAGCTGTAATGTGGCAGTAATTTTTTCTTTAACTATACTGTTGATCTTGGCATAGCCTAGTATTTATTTTCTTGTTTGATTGGATATAGCATAGTGATCAGTGGTTGAGCTGCAATGTGCCAGTAAAATGTATCATTTATGTTGGACTGGACATAACCTAGTGGTCAGTGGGTAAGCTGCAATGTGCCAGTACAATTTTGTTGCATGTAAGTAGGTCAGTAAGGATTTCAAAATTTAGAAGTAAAATAACTAATGAAATGAGAGCATCTAGGATTATGTGATTTATCATTATTTCATATATGTATCTGAATACCTTAATGTAGTGTTTCTAGATTTTCTCAGCATAAAAGTCCCCCCACCAAAAAAAAAAAAAAATAATTGACATTTGGACTGAGAACCCTGTACAAATCTGTAGAATGAGTAGAAGTATTGTGTACTTACTTATGGCACCTAGTTTAGGAAGTAGCACTGTAGTACTATTTTAAGATCCAATCCTTGCAAGTAGTACCTAATTGTTTTATTTCATGTATTTAAATATTACTTAGATAAATAACTACTACTTATTACTGCTTTGTTCTAAAGGTTTTGTTATTTCTTCAACAGAAAAGAAAAGAAAAGCTGCCAAACAACGTGTGGACATTTGGGAAGGGAAAGTAGATTAGACTGAATTAGATGTATAGAGAACAACATATTAATGTTTTTAAACTTGAAAAATTTATACTTAAGCATGTAACAACAGAGAATGTAAAAAATAAAGGTATTTTGAGTCAGTTTTAAGAAATCCAGTAATTTTATTCTCAAGACAATTTTGTGATCTGTTACTAATTAGTTAACAGACCCTTCAAGGAAAACTATTTTTCTGGTTTTATTTCCTTGTGCCTATTTATCTGTATATGATATTCATACAACCTCATATTAACAAAAATATAAATTATATCATGTCAAAGTGCAGTCTTAGATATTTTGGTCATAATTTTTCAATAAATGACCCAAGGAAATGTTTGTTTCTGTGATTTTTTGATCAAGTATATGAGTTGAACCTGGCAAAATAATAAAACAATGAGTCTTCTTACTTTATATTTCTTCTTTTTGACAGTAATTTCAAAAAAATTATTTAAGCTTCCTATATGAATATATGCAAGTGTCATAAGGAAATGTCTAATGTAGTAGAACTTGTAAAGAAATTTGCAGTGGTTGAATGTTTTAAAGACTGCTTACGTTAGATAGTATTTATAAATGTAAGTTTATTTTGTATGCCTGTTACAGTAGTCTGATAACTGCTTGTAATATGGTAATGATTATGAAAGTTTTTTTTCTTTATGAACAATCTATGTCTGGAAATTTAGGTGTATTTGAATGCTATGTTTGATTAAGTTTGTAAGACTTTTCTTTTTATCAAAGGTGTGACCTGAAACTGTATATTAAATCACATTTAGAATCTTTTTTTTTAAGTAGGATTATTTTTCTTTTTAAATGTATTTTATTTAGTGAAATTCTTTGGAAAAAAAATATTTATAAACTATAGAAGTCGTCCACTTATATAACAGTCTTATATTTCTACCTTTAATCATTACTTGGACATACCCTGGTGGCTGACATGTCAGACTGTGAATTCTGTAAGTGTGAGTATTGTTGACTGCATGTCTTTCATCTAGTCTGTCAATTAAAAATTGGGATGACTATTGCAGAAATATAGCTCTTGTTTGTAGCTTTACAGGAATATTAGTGTTAGTTTATTTTTACATCACTTTTTAAATAAAATACTACCACTGTAAAGGTGGTTTGCAAGTGTCATCATTCCTCATATTTTTGGGTAATATTAAGTATTGATAAGAATAATCAAGTGAAATTTCAGATTTGAACCATTTTACATCACTTGAAAGTAATAAGAAATGATTGAAAACAGCTACCTTTTACTGACTTGTAATGAATTTATTAGTAATTTTTATATATCACTTTGTAAGGAATAGTGAACGTAATTCAACCTTCATATGTTTTATTTAAAAGTGGAATGAGTTCATCAGATTCCCAGATATTGTAAAGTTTTCACACAGTATTTTGTAGACTCATATTTGACAAATAAAACGTACTTGCTTAGTGTGTGTAAGTGTTTTTAAACGTTCAAGTCAAAAATTATTTCAAATTGAAAAAAAAGGAAAATAACACTTGACCATTGGGAGGAAGGGACTGATTTGGTCAGTAAGAATGGTACATCATTAAATACTTTAATTTACCAATTAAATAAATAAATAGTGGTTTTCAAACGAAATTTTACCAAATTAAATGTGAAGTTTAATATGAATGTAACATACAAATGAACTATTCTAGAAATTTGATTTGTTTCTAAAAGGAGCATCTGTGATAAAAAAGTATATATTTACATACAGATTATCTAGTAATGAATTCACAGATATATTTAAAAGATTGGTAAATTTATTCATAGATTTTTTTCTATACAATTTTAAGTAAAACAGTGTGTAGGAACCCTTCAACTTTTATTATTTACAACTTTGAAAGATTTAAAGTTACTTCATTTTGATAGGTGCAAGAAATGGTTTTGATAGATAAAACACGATTTCTTACTTTATCCAATAATAATAATTACGTAAGAACCTTCAATACGTTTCTTGTCATTAGTGGCTCAGTTTGAAGACTTACAATGCTAAAAAAAATGCGCTTCGATTCCTGTGGTGAGCTCAACACGAATAGCTCGTTGCGGAGCTTTCAACAAAAGAAATACACAAACTAGTATTAAATCATGTAGCACCGGCATAGCCTTAACACTTAGCTTTTCCGGATTTCACACACATTTTCCTGATTTGGAGAACATTGAGAAAACTGTTGTCTCTGGTGATTAGGTAGTAAAGTGGAAGATGTTTAAATTTTGAGATTGTAATATTGCTGCAGACAGAGCCTATCGTGTAAATCTGCACTAAAATATGGCAATTTGTGTTCAGAAACGTATAATCGTCAAAGTCAACTGACTTCTCCATATTGTTATACTGATTTTGTGAAATTAAAGGAACAGCCCTTTTTTTCAGGGTGTGATCGTAAGATTGAGCAGATAATTTCAAGGCCTGATTGGAAATAACTTTGAGACACCATGTTGCATTTCAATGGGTCCGGCATGGCCAGGTGAGTTAAGGCGTGCGACTCGTAATCTGAGGGTTCACATCCCTGTCGCATCAAACATGCTCGCCTTTTCAGCCGTGAGGGCGTTATATTTTGACGGTCAATCCCACTATTCGTTGGTAAAATAGTTGGCGATGGGTGGTGACGACAAGCTGCCTTTCCTCTTATCTTACACTGCTAAATTAGGGACGGCTAGCGCAGATAGTCCTCGAGTAGCTTTGCGCGAACTTCAAAAACAAACGAGCATTTTAAGGATCGCTGACAATAATAGAAATAATTTTAAAGTTACATACGGATTTTTCCAAAGTAACATATCGTAGTTTTAAAATGATTGTAAAAGAAAATAATATTTGGCGAAACTCCATTTGTCATAAAGGTTTGAACGTAAAAAGTATTATTTCTGTACGTCACGAATGGGCACTCGGTGATTTCCGAGATCCATCTGTCTCCAAGTGCCGATTTGTTCTCTATCAGTTTGTATGATAACTACACGCTTTTTAATTAATTTAAACCACAAGTTAAAGGCAAATGTAAATACTTTGATTTTTAACATGATAAAACAAAAACCAATATCTTTCTCAGCGGTACGTGTTGAAACATTCGTGATATTGAACATTACTCAATATAACTTAAACTGTATATTTTTAAAGTGAGCTATATTTCAGTCTCTCATAAATTCCAATATAACTCCTAATTTATATAAATAACATTGTGTAGGATGTGACTATATATAGTTATTTCATTTAGATTATAGTTTAATTTTTCACTATTAATCTGAAATAGTCACTAATTAAACGTATTTTAATTATATCCGTAATAATTTGTCTGGAACCAAATGTATAGTAATTATTCACCTCGTTTAGTTTTTATTCAGATCTATAAAGTTAACTTTCATTTATTTAGAGGTTATTTTAAAAGTATCAGTAGCAGTTTAATCACTTAATTGTTTAAACGTTTTCACGTCTTTTTTTAAGTTTTCACAAGCAATGTTTTAATCAATTTAATTGTATATATATATATATATCAAATAACAAATATATACGTATACTGACAAGTTTCACTTTCATAATTCAAACTTATCAGTCCTAGATTATTCCGTAGAAGATAAGCACGTGTAGATCGAGTGAGGACTCGGTGGTCGCAAGGACACCTTTGATATAGTAGAATTGACGTGTTATGTTATGGTATGATTTCGACATACTTTTGCAATAATGACGATGTATTTCAGAGAAGGGGCACATAATTGAGAAATTAAGAAAATGTGTAAAAATAATTTATTTAAATAAATATCACACAAATTATTAGTTGTAGTGCTACTATTTTTAGGCCTATCACATTATGAACTTTTTAGAATGTACGAGTGCAGTGTAAGACAAGTTATTAACTTGCACGTGTCGCTGGATTAGTACTACCTCAGCTTGAAGTTTAATGTCAGTGCTGGACAAGTGTGAATTTATATTGGATATTGAAGTGGCTGGACTAAAAAGTTGAAAAATTCATCGTTCCTGCAACATTCATATTTTATATAGCAATTCCAAGTAGGAACTTTTTTAGAAACGTTACACAGTATTTTACACTGTATCTGTTTTATATATTTTTGTCAAAACGTTTTATTATATAAATATTATATTACGTTAGTTACATTAAAAATCTTTCAGTTTAAATTTAAACATGTTAAGAATATAATTGTTTAGCATAAACAACTTAACAATAATATTTCATGTAATCTAAATCCATTTGATAAATTTTAGATTGTTACGAGTAATGAAAAGAATATAGATTCATTGTTTGAGAAAACTTTCATTCTTAAAAACAAAGGCACTTTTGTGTTAGATTAGAATTTATAATTATTCAACAGTGAATGTATTTATATTTATGTATTTATTATTAGTATTGTTATCAATATACAGTAAAATTTGAAGAATTATAGAAGCTTCTAATGAGAATCAATTGTTTTCAAGACAGTTACAAGGAAAAAACTGAACATAATTTCTTACCACTGTTATGTATTTGTTTATTTTAATCAATGAAGGCTTTTTGGGGACTAAGCTTGTATAATTTCTTTTTAATTGTTTGAATTGTGTTGTTTATCAGTATGATCTTTCATTGTAGACACTGCTTTTAATATGTATACATAAGTGATAATTGTATTACATCACTATCAAGTGGCAGTCATTATTTATTAGTACATAATAATCTTAACAAAATTATTAACTGGTTAAAAAAAACAAAATTGTCATAGTTAAATATTTTGAAGCTCAGTTGAACCACCAGTGTTTGAGACTCACTAGTAAAATATATTTACAGTACTCAGTGTTACAAAAGATGATTGTTGTAGCTGTAATGCAACGGGTGTTTGTACATTTTCACTTATCTGTAACTGCTGAGGTAAAATGTGGCACAACTGAAGTAGTTGGTTGAAGCATTTTCATGGTAAATAGAAGACAAATCATCATTACAGGTTTTTTTAAATAGTGTTATTTTTATTTGTGTTATGTTTACTTTATAGTATGTGTACATTTTCATTTGGAAAGGCCCCCTTCTGGTTTTAGGGCTAATAACACTAAGTTCCCTGTAGTGGGCACAGTATGGATAGCTCATTGTGCATAACACAAATTTAGTGTATAAGAAGTCTCCTTAATTTGTCTAAATAAAACATAATAACACATTAACCACAACTATAAATGGTGTACACATCTCCTCAACCTCTTGAAAGATCTAGTTTAACTAATTAGACTTTTCTGTGAGGTTCCTGTTAAAATCTTATAACAAATGAAAATGGTGAGGGTACATCTCAAGGGTTTGCTAAGTGTCATTAAACTTCAGTTTAACGATATATGTATATATATATATATGTTTTTTCATTATTGAGACTTTACTGGAGAGATTTGTAAAAATAGCTGTTTAGAAGAGTAAAATGTTTTTTGTACAAATGAATCAAAAGAACAAGTTTAGACCAACCAAATATTGTGTATGTTACCACTAAGTGCAGTAACCGAGCCAGTCTGTTCCATTGTTCTACCATTGCACTACTTGTCCAAGTATCATGATAACATCTTGTTCAGTTTTGAAGGCAGACCTTGTTGCACTGGTTGATGTTTTCAGTTTGTGCAAGTTTGCCTCATTTAATTATTGAATATTTACGTTGTATATTGTTTTAACATGTTTTATGTGAAATATGTAAAAACTAAATAACAGTTATGTAGGTTATTGCGTGTCCATAGTGCACAATATGTGTAGTTAGTGTACAGAAGTGTTCTCAGCTGTGAAACAGTTTCTTTCATTTCTCTTCATTTACAGGTGTTTGCTTTCATGTGGACAGTACATGTAGCGTGTTCCCATTTTCTACGGTAGAGGTAACCGACCTTGCTTGTTGTGAGACAAGAATATAGGAAGTAAGTGAAAAGTAGACAAAAACAAATTTCTTAAATATATTTTAATCTGTTTGTTTTAAATTCTGTGTAATTTATTTGTATCGTCGAAGTACGAGCAATGAAAACTGTGTTAAAACTGGTTACTGAATATCTGGATTTTATTTTTTTCTGTAGAAACATGAACAAACCAACAAGCTTAGACTGACAAATGGTTTAACTTTTGACACAGGAACATTTCATTTGGGAGCCTAATTATATTCATGTTGTACTATTTTATAATAATTACGATGTTATGTACTTCTTTAGGTAAGGTTGGAGAGTATTGATGGAAGTCTGGTGGGTGATTGTCATTGGCAAGTAATCCTGGTCTGGTCATGTGTTGATTCTTAAATATGTTAAAAAAATCACCTGTTAGGGTAGCTGTGAGCAGTTTAATTATATAAAACATTTTTAACATGAAGATCTAATAATATTGGTATCATTAAATTGCATCCACAAGGTGAACTATAAGTTTTGATTTATTGTTCTCCATAAAAAAAAAATTAAGAGTATTCTGATTAACTGTGTATAAATAAATAATCTGTATAAACATTGTGTGTGCATAAATCAACATTTGCTATATTAATCATTAGTTCACGTATGGATGGTTGTCCTAGTTGTTTTTCTTTTGATACTTACATTTGCTGAAATAGGTCAAATGTGGATGTCTGTGATATTCTGTATGTTGTCAAACTTCAGAAAGATTATTTAGTTTTTTTTTGAGTCAGTAATGAAACTATATATGGGATTAATCAACTCTGATGTTCCAGTTACAAATAACTGTTAGTTATCATTTGTTGTTACTATTTGTTTCTCCTTAATAACCAGGATCAAATGTGTTTAATATTTTATGTTTGTGTACAAATGCAACACTTAATTAGGTTTTAATTACTGAAATAATACTTCTGTGTGGACTTTTTTTTACTTTATGAAAACTGCCTTATGTAATTAGAAAGGAATATTATATATATATGGCACCTGTACCTGTATTATGTCTATCATATTGTAACTGGTTTGATGAGTCCTGGCCTTGTTAACACTGAATCATGCACATATAATGTGATTTTACACATCACAAGATGTTGTTATTTACCTTCTAACTACATCTTATTTCACGGATTGTTAAAATAAAATTAATAAAGGTTAAATTTCAGCCTCATCTTGTCACACTCACTGGGTTGTTCTTGACTTTTTAAAAGACAATTATCTGTGTTGCCATACTTAAAAATAAATTTTGTTTTCCTAAATGTCGAGGTTCCTAAAAGTTACAACACATTGTTTTTAAGAAATTTAAAAAAACTCACCATTTTAAGTTCATAAATAACACACTAAACAAATTTAAAACATATTCAGAACTACTGCTAATGCAAAACCATCTGTAATGTGTGTTATAACTTGAACAAGACCCAACAGCTGTAGGGAAAAGTTTTTGTCTCGTCTAGAGTACTTAGTATTGGAATAGAAGTGTAGTGTTAGCATTTCTCAGTCGTAGATCATTGCTGATCAGTCAGAATCATCTTACAGGTTCATGGAATTTCACAAAAACTTACAGAATATTCCCACATAAACCATAACAGATTTTAATTCTATCCCAACAGTTTATTTAGTAAGGCAGTTATGGAAGTACCTGTCAGAATTATTTTCATTTTGGAAAATTATAACTTTTAACATTATAGTTAAACTTTTTTATGCCAGAAAAGGCTTCATTATTTTTAAAATAAATAGAAATGACTTGAAGTATGAAATATAATTGAAAATTTAGGTTTATATTTAAAATTATATCTTATTCCATTACAATTTGCATTTTACCTGTTTTAACATCACACTGATAATTAATGACAGTAATTGAAAGAAAAGATAAACTTCACTGATTGTACACTTAATACACAATTTTATGTATGTTTACTTGAAAATCACAAAGTTCAGGAATATTTATTTGTTTATTAATGGGAAATACAACAGTAATCAAATGTTCACACAAGAAAGGTTGTCTCGTATGATGAGCTATAGTTTTGGTTGTATTGGAGACAGTCTAACCTTATATGTTTACACACAGTATTCGACCTGCTGACTGTACCAGGACAATTCTGAGAATGGAATACTGACGATTATGAATATTTACCTTCCAATAACTCTGTGATCCACATGATTGCAGGAGCTGCAGCAGGTATTATGGAACACTGCATTATTTATCCATTAGACTCAGTGAAGGTACGATTTTATTTATATCTGTTTAACCCTTGCCTTGTCTAGATTGTTAATATACACTCATTCTTTCTATCTTGTATTTCTCTATAAAGTTTACTGATTATATTACATTTATTTTCTTAGTAAAATTGTTCTATTTTTAAGTTTTTAACGTTACAAATTATTTTATTATCTTGCTCTCTACATGTGGTTTTATTTCCAATTCTTTATGTCGTGTTTTTGTTTATTCTGTATTTAATTCTAGGCACTGATAATGTAAGAGGTGTAATATATTGTGTATTCTAAGGGCCTCATTAATATACTAATGTATACTATAAGTAATGCACATTGCCATGTTTGTGATTCAGTAAGTATCTGTTAAAATAATTGGCTTGGATATCACTAACCTTACAAAACTGTGTTAAGGTGATACTGTGTCACATGTAAAAGAGCTGTAAGGGCAGGAGTTACAAAAATCAAGGTGAAACTCTAGGTTTTATTTTCACTGTTTCTCTCCAGACAAGGATGCAGAGTCTTCAACCAAATCCTAAGGCCACCTACCATTCACTATCAGAAGGTTTGTACAAAATGGTCAGGTTTGAAGGAGTTTTTCGACCTGTCCGAGGAATGAGTGCTGTAGTTTGCGGAGCAGGGCCCGCACATGCACTATACTTTTCTTGTTACGAAAAAATGAAGCGAGTTTTCAGTGGTACTGAAACTGGAGCCCATAGTCCAGTTTCTCAAGGTAAAAATTTGTTACTGTGTCAAATTGTCTAAATTTTTTCCAGTTGCCTCAAGATTCTAGCATAAGAAGTCAAGATGTAGTAGTTTACATCTTTTAAATGGACAAACTATTGATAATCAGTGTAAGGGTAAAAAATAACTTAGGTTAAGAATCCAGATTGGCTTCTTAAAATGACATCTGCAGGTACATCTGCAGAAAGTTCAGGTTTGATTCCCACCAGCAAGCAAAACTCGTAGCTTTGAATTTACACTAGAATTTATTAGCCCCCTGGTGTGTGTGTGTAAATTGTAACACTGAAACACATATAGCCTATAGTGTAGTTTTATTTTCAGTATTGTTGAAAATGCCCTCAGTAAGTCTGAGGGTTTATACAGCTAATACTTTCATTTTAATGCACATAGTGGAGACTAGACTTGCATTTAACAACAATTTATTCTTACACAATGAATAAATTTAGTAAGTTTTACAGGTATCCAGTTCCAGATGGTATACAGAAAATAGCTGAACTATTCTTATATCTTAAGTAAATTAGAACTTTTAGTTTTCACCTTTGGAGAAAGCTGGGATGTTAGGTGCATTTGTACATCCTAGTGTGTATACATGTCAGAAAATGTATTTCTGGCAAACAACATTTTTAAAATTTGTTGGGCGTGAAAACACTATGTCACTCAATGCACTTAATTCTTGAATAAGATGGGCGTAATCCTAGGAAGTAACAAATTCTTAATAAGATTTGGTGAACTTTCCAAGCTGCTATTTATGCTTGAAACTTTGTTTACAGGAGCTGCTGGTTGTTTAGCAACATTGGTCCATGATGCAGTGATGACTCCAACAGATGGTAAGATGACTATCTTTGTGTGAGAACGTAACTGATGTGCGTAACCCTAATTATGTTGATTCTGTTATGGTAATAACAGTTAATTTATATCAGAATTTTTACAAAAGGTGCTACCAGTAGAAAGTTATAGATGTTCTAGGATAGAGTATATGTTTTAGTGGCATGTATACTTTTTCTAATAATGTATACGCTTAAGCCTTTTGTGTGTGTGTGTGATTCATAGTTATATGTTTGGATTAATGATGAACTAACTTCAATTTTCAGTTATCAAGCAAAGAATGCAGATGTTCTCTAGCCCATACAGAAACACCATTGATTGTGTGAGAAGAATATGGCAGAGAGAAGGTGTAAGAGCATTCTATCGCAGTTACTCCACCCAATTGTCCATGAACATCCCCTTCCAGAGTATTCACTTTATGACCTATGAGTTTATGCAAAACGTAACAAATGAAAACGGACGCACAGTCCCACGGCTCACATGGTGTCGGGGCTGTAGCTGGAGCATTTGCAGCTGCCGTGACTACCCCACTGGACGTGTGTAAGACTTTACTAAACACCCAAGAACGTGAAACTCTTCATGTGATAAAAAATCCCACGCTAATGGCTTATTTAATGCAGCAGTGACCGTGTACAAGTTCAAAGGTTTGAAAGGCTATTTCCAAGGCTTACAAGCACGAGTAGTTTCACAGGTGCCCTCGACGGCAGTGGCATGGTCAGTTTATGAATTTTTCAAATACGTGCTTCAGTGTAGACACACTTTAAATGACCAAACTGTTGATCAGTCAAGCCCAACACCATTGCAGGAAGATCTCTTACCAACAGCAGCTACGGGTACTATTGGTGTAGCTCCAACACCCATGTGAAAGGGTAGGCATAAATTGTTCTAATATGATTATAGTTTATTGGTGGTCATGGATTGCGCTGTTTGCTACATCATTCTTGTTTTCTTAATTAGTGAACATATGTTGTCATTATGAGATATATGCTATTGTATTCTAATCAGAACTTTAATATTGCCATGATACAATAAACATTAGAATATTGTCATTACGTTGTTATAATACAATGAATACTAGAATATTACTCTATTTAAGACCTCAATAATTTGATTTAGATTACATGAAATACAAAGTTTACTGTTCTTTGATTTGACAGTATTGTTAAACAGTTCTGTTGTGTTTCTAAATGTTTCACTGACATCTTTTATCAGGTTGAAGTTATGAACTAGCTTGATAAACCACAGTGCAGTTTTTTTAGTCAGATAATATTTATAACATGTCTTCTCTTAGCATTTCTAGTTCTACGTCACAGTTCCTGGTGGGCTGCTGCTCAGTTCAGTTCTGCCTTTGCTGTTTTATATGATTCTTAACACACTGTGTAAACATCCTTCTCCAAGCCTGGCTCTGAAGGTGGAGCAACTTAAGAATTGTGTTAAGAAACATCTCTTAATTTTGTACTTATAAATTTTAATGATGAATTGGTGGTAGACTATAATATTAGTTTTCCTACTTTTATGTGTAAAATATTGTCTGCTTGATATAAAAGTTACTATTGAATTTTGAAGTTAAACTGTCTAAAGCAATGGGATAAAGAGAGAGATAAGTACTGTAACTAAACGTCATAAGTTTTAACATATTTGTAACTTACAGATTCCTATCCTCCAGCTAAGCTCTATAAGGATTATTAGTATCATTATCTCTGTGATCACTGCCTAGTAAAAGGATCACTTTGCAGTGAAACTGAGGTGAACTTATAAAACCAGCTCGCAATTATGTTATGTGCCTTCAGTTTAGTGGTTAAGTCACAGTATATGTATTGTTCATTGATTTACTTCTAGTATCAGTGTTTAATCCATGGTAAAAATGACAGAACTTCTCACTATCGATTGGTATACTTGTTAACAACAATCTTTTTCTTTTCAGTTACTGAAGTCAAAAGAAGTGGAATGTCTAAGGGGGAATCGAGATATTTTTTAAACATCTTACAAAGCATTTTCTTTCCTAATTCAGCAATGTGTTAATTTTTTTTAAACACGATAACTTGTCAAAGGTTATTTTTCAAATATACAATATTTTAATTGTCCCTTCAGTTTCTTTCTGTTGTTTTGATTTAGAACTGAAACAAGAATAGCTAAAGTTTTCTAAAGATGTGTGCCTTTCTCAAGAACATCTGCCAAAAGAGTAAGGTTTTTACAGTTCTGAAGCTTGCTAGATAACAAGATAATAAACCACATGTAAGTTGTAAGAAGTAATTTCCATTAATAGGGTAAAGCCAGAAAAGATATGAGCTGTACATAGGAACAAGCAATAATCAGTGGAGCTAATTGTTTAATTATGATTACCTTTTCCAAGGCATCATAAATTACATTGATAGTACATAATAAGACCTGAAATTTTCCTTTACTGGCAAACTTTAGGAGATACTTTTCTACAACATGAAACCATCATTTTGTCGACACCTCTGTAGTGGTCACAGATTAAGTCAATTTACCAACAGGATTGCTTTCAGTAATTTTCAAGAACTGGTTGTTTGAGTTACTCAGAATTATATGTTTAGTTATTAGCTTCTATAAGCACATGGCATTGATTAGTAGAAATTTTCTTGGTTCCTTAAAAAAAGAACATTCCTTTATTTTAAAAGTCATTTATTAGCAAAAAGATGAAATTTGCCTATAAGAGAAATGTTTGTACTTTATCTGATGTGTTAATTCTTTATAAATAAATAAACGTATATTTAATGTTTGTTTTGGATGTGTGCTAACATGCAGAAGGTGGTAAAACATGACCTATTACTATTCTATACCCAAAACTTCCACCTAGTGATGTTTTCTGTAAATGTATTTGAGTCACAGAATTACTTTTTATGGTTCAAAGTGCTCTCTTGTATCTTTAAAAATATTAAATACCCTAAACGTCAAAACGTTGAGTAAACTACTGAATAAATCTTCTGCTGCTTCAAAATGTAAGAATTTTGATTTAAAAAAATAATTACGCTTTGCCAAAACATAGAAAGCAGACTACAGTCTGAAGTAGAAAATTTGGTTTACAAAAACTGGCTGCATTTCTTCTCGTAAAAAAACATTTTAATTTCTCAACTTTTTTCTATCAGAAATACAGTTGACCTTGTCTTTGGACTTCAATAAGGTCACATCTATTGAGTTGAATTTGCTGGTAAACCTTGATACCCAATTTTAGAAACATCCCAATAGCTGATTGGTCAATACTTAACAGTTCTGGTTGGAAAGTATACCAGGTTCTCTAGCATGGGTCTGGCACACACATAGCTCCAACTTCTTGTCAACATATACTTTTGAAAAAGTTTCATTGTACCGGTACATTAATTTCTAGAACCATAAGATCACACATAAAACATTCCAAGAGTTCAAATGTTGTGACAGTTTTCTTTACATTCACTTATTTAAACCAACCATAACTACAGCTGAAGAACTGAGCTATTAGTTCATACAACTAATTTCCAACAGACAGTTATTAGTGTCACAAAACTTAATCAATAGATCATATACTCAAAATATTACTATCATTATTATTAATTCATTAGTGACATGACTCACCAAAATTAGAGTTTAATTATTACTTAATATTATTCCAAATCTTATGTTATTAAGTAATGAGCTCATGTAGTCACCCAGCTCGTGTTGTTTGATAAAAAAAAAGAAAAAGTTACATTTTAAAAAGTCCTTTCAAACAACCTAACAGGTTCAATACCACAATGTACCACATCCATGTTGTTCCGTGGCCAACCTGATAAAACTCATCGTCATGCCATCAGTGATGCATCTTTTAGTGTAACATGAATATTTTGCTAATTTCTGTATACCTAGTTGTATTAAAAATTACTGAAAACAAAGTAAATGTGACTGTTGGAAGACTTCAATTTCCTTGTTCAAGAGCAAAACAGTCCCACAAAGTTTCAATAAATAGTCATAATAGTCTCTGATAAAGAGAGGATTTCTTACTAAAATTCTGAACATTTTATCAAAACAGGTGTACTTTTTACAATAATTTATCTAATGGATGTACAATCCACCTAAAAAACATGAAACTGAAAGAAAGAAAGAACAAGTTACTCCGAGTCATTATTTAACTGTTCTGTAAATTCATCTAACTTACAACATATCTTCTGTTCGAAGTCATCCATCTGCTGTCTAAACTTGATAGACAGCTGGTTCTCCAGGGCCTGAAGTTGGCCCTCTAGAAGTTCTTTGATTTGTAAGTTCAGCTGTTGCTGACACGTTTGGAAACATTCTCGTAGACTGGCTTGGAGCTCTGCTGTCATTCTTTGAGAGTGTTCATCAAGCTGCTTTTCTATCAATTCCACAAACTTCTGCTCCAATTTCTGGATAGTTTCATGGAAGTTTTTATTGGAAATTTGATCCCTACAAAACACAGGAACAAGTTATATCATAAAGTAGTTCTTCAAACATAAACAGCAAAGCTCAGAAATAAAATGCGCAATTCTTATCAACCTTATTTTTTCACCTAGCTAAGTAATTATCAACCTTCTATCCTCACCTAGCCAAGTAATTATCACCCATCCATCCTCACCTAGCCAAGTAATTATCAACCATCCATCCTCACCTAGCCAAGTAATTATCAACCTTCTATCCTCACCTCACCAAGTAATTATCAACCTTCTATCCTCACCTCACCAAGTAATTATCAACCTTCTAACCTCACCTAGCCGAGTAATTATCAACCTTCTAACCTCACCTAGCCAAGTAATTATCAACCTTCTATCCTCACCTAGCCAAGTAATCAACCTTCTACCTCACCTAGCCAAGTAATCAACCTTCTATCCTCACTTTAGCTGGTAATCAAACCTTTCTATCTCACCTTGCTGGTAATCAACCTTCTATCACTCACTCTCCATACTAATTATCAAACTTCAGTCACTACCTAACCAAGTAATTATCAACCTTCTATCCTCACCTAGCCAAGTAATTATCAACCTTCTATCCTCACCTAGCCAAGTAATCAACCTTCTATCCTCACCTAGCCAAGTAATCAAACCTTCTATCCTCACCTTGCCAAGTAATCAACCTTCTATCCTCACCTAGCCAAGTAATTATCAAACTTCAGTCACTAATGAGTAGAGTGCTTTTCAATATTCAGTCACTACCTAGCAGAGTTATTATGAAAAGTCAGTCACTACCTAGCACAGTTCTTATCAAATTTCAATCATTACCTAGCCAAGTAATCATCAACCTTCTATCCTCACCTTGCCAAGTAATCATCAACCTTCTATCCTCACCTTGCCAAGTAATCATCAACCTTCTATCCTCACCTTGCCAAGTAATCAACCTTCTATCCTCACCTTGCCAAGTAATCAACCTTCTATCCTCACCTAGCCAAGTAATTATCAACCTTCTATCCTCACCGAACCAAGTAATTATCAACCTCTTATCCTCACCTAGCTGAGTAATCAACGATCTAGCCAAGTAATAATCAACCTTCTATCCTCACCTAGCCAAGTAATTATCAACCTTCTATCCTCACCTAGCTGAGTAATCATCAACCTTCATTCTCACCGAGCCAAGAAATTATTCAACTTTCTATCCTTACCTAATAGAGTACTTATCAAACTTCAGTCATCACCAAGCCAAGTAATTATCAACCTTCTATCATCACCTAGCAGAGTTCTTACCAAACTTCAGTCATTACCTAGCCAAGTAATTATCAACCTTCTATCCTCACCTCGCAAAGTAATTATCAAACTTCAGTCACTACCAAGAAGAGTTCTTATCAAACTTAATTCACTACCGAGCAGAGTTCTTATCAAACTTCAGTCACTACCTAGCCAAGAAATTATCAACCTTCTATCCTCACCTAGCAGAGTTCTTTCCAAACTTCACTCATAACCTAGCTAAGTAATTATCAACCTTCTAACCTCACCTGGCCAAGTAATTATCTATCTTCTATCCTCACCTATCCAAGTAATCATCAACCTTCTATCCTCACCTAGCCAAGTAATCATCAACCATGTATCCTCACCTAGCCAAGTAATAATCAACCTCCTCTCCTCACCTAGAAGAGTTCTTACCAAACTTCACTCATAACCTAGCCAAGAAATTATCAACCTTCTATCCTCACCTAGCAGAGTTCTTTCCAAACTTCACTCAAAACCTAGCCAAGTAATTATCAACCTTCTAACCTCACCTGGCCGAGTAATTATCTACCTTCTATCCTCACCTATCCAAGTAATCATCAACCATGTATCCTCACCTAGCCAAGTAATTATCAATCTCCTATCCTCACCCTGCCAAATATTCATCAACCATCTATTTTCACGCAGCAGAGTTCTTATCAAACTTCAATCATTACCTAGCGAAGTAATTATCAACCTTATTTCCTCACCGAGCCATGTAATTATAAACCTTCTATCATCACCTCGCAGAGTTCTTACCAAACTTCAGTCATTACTTAGCCAAGTAATTATCAACCTTCTATCCCCACCTAGCCAAGTAATTATCAAACTTCATTCACTACAGAGCAGAGATCTTATCAAACTTCAGTCACTACCTAGCCAAGTAATTATCAACCTTCTATCCTCACCTAGCCAAGTATTCAAGCATATATCCTCACCTGGCCAAGTAATAATCAACCTTCTATCCCTACCTAGCAGAGTTATTACCAAAACTTCATTCATCACCAAGCCAAGTAATTATCAACCTTCTATCATCACCTAGCAGAGTTCTTATCAAAATTTAGTCACTACCAGCAGAGTTCTTATCAAACCTCAATCCTCACCTAACCAAGAAATTATCAACCTTCATTCTCACCGAGCCAAGTAATCATCAACCATGTATCCTCACCTAGCCAAGTAATTATCAACCTCCTATCCTCACCCTGCCAAATATTCATCAACCGTCTATTTTCACCTAGCAGAGTTCTTATCAAAATTCAGTCACTACCGAGCAGAGTTCTTATCAAATTTCAGCCACAACCTAGCCAAGAAATTATCAACCTTCTCTCCTCACCTAGAAGAGTTCTTACCAAACTTCACTCATAACCTAGCCAAGAAATTATCAAACTTCTATCCTCACCTAGCCAAGTAATTACCAAACTTCTATCCTCACCATGCTGGTAATTATCAACCTTCTATCCTCACCGAGCTGAGTAAGTAATTATCAACCTTCTATCCTCACCGAGCCAAGTAATTATCAACCTTCTATCCTCACCGAGTCAAGTAATTATCAACCTTCTATCGTCACCGAGCCAAGTAATTATCAACGTTCTATCCTCACTGAGCCAAATAATTATCAACCTTCTAACCCCACCTAATCAAGTAAATATCAACCTTCTATACTCACCTAGCCAAGTAATCATCGACCATCTATCCTCACCTATCCAAGTAACCATCAACCTTCTATCCTCACCTAGCCAAGTAATCATCAACCTTCTATCCTCACTGAGCCACGTAATTATCAATCTTCTATCCTCACCGAAGCTAATGTAATATCAATCTTCTAACCTAACCTAGCAGAGTTATTATCAGACTGCAGTCACTACCTAACCAAGTAATTATCAACCTTCTAATCTTAACTAGCCAAGTATTTATCAACCTCCTATCCTCACCTACCCAAGTATTCAACCATCTATCCCCACCTGACCAAGTATCACTATCAACCTTCTTTCATCATCTAGTGGAGTTCTTACCAAACTTCAGTCACTACCTAGCGAAGAAATTATCAACCTTCTATCCTCACCTAATAGAGTTCTTACCAAATTTCACACATAACCTAGCCAAGAAATTATAAAATTTCTATCCTCACCGAGCCAAGTAATTATCAACCTTCTATCCTCACCGAAACAAGTAATTATAAACCTTCTATCCTCACCGAAACAAGTAATTATGAACCTTCTATCCTCAACGAGCCAAGTAATTATCAACCTTCTATCCTCAACGAGCCAAGTAATTATCAACCTTCCATCCTCACCGAGACAAGTAATTATGAACCTTCTATCCTCACCTCGCGAAGTAATTATTAACCTTCTATCCTCACCTAGCTGAATAATCATGAACCATCAAGCAGAGTTCTTATCAAACTTCAGTCACAACCTAGACAAATAATTATCAACCTTCTATCCTCACCTAGCCAAGTATTCAAGCATATATCCTCACCTGGCCAAGTAATAATCAACATTCTATCCCTACCTAGCAGAGTTATTACCAAAACTTCAGTCATCACCAAGCCAAGTAATTATCAACCTTCTATCATCACCTAGCAGAGTTCTTAACAAACTTCAGTCACTACCTAGCCAAGAAATTATCAACCTTCTATCCTCACCTAGCAGAGGTCTTTCCAAACTTCACTCATAACCTAGCCAAGTAATTATCAACCTTCTAACCGCACCTGGCAAAGTAATTATCTACCTTCTATCCTCACCTATCCAAGTAATCATCAACCTTCTATCCTCACCTAGCTAAGTAATCATCAACCATGTATCCTCACCTAGCCAAGTAATCATCAACCATGTATCCTCACCTAGCCAAGTAATCATCAACCTCCTATCCTCACCTAGCCAAATATTCATCAACCATCTATTTTCACCTAGCAGAGTTCTTATCAAAATTCAGTCACTACCGAGCAGAGTTCTTATCAAATTTCAGCCACAACCTAGCCAAGAAATTATCAACCTTCTCTCCTCACCTAGAAGAGTTCTTACCAAACTTCACTCATAACCTAGCCAAGAAATTATCAAACTTCTATCCTCATCTAGCCAAGTAATTATCAAACTTCTATCCTCACCATGCCAAGTAATTATCAACCTTCTATCCTCACCGAGCCAAGTAATTATCAACCTTCTATCCTCACCGAGCCAAGTAATTATCAACGTTCTATCCTCACTGAGCCAAATAATTATCAACCTTCTAACCCCACCTAATTAAGTAAATATCAACCTTCTATACTCACCTAGCCAAGTAATCATCGACCATCTATCCTCACCTGGCCAAGTAATTATCTACCTTCTATCCTCACCTATCCAAGTAATCATCAACCTTCTATCCTCACCTAGCCAAGTAATCATCAACCTTCTATCCTCACTGAGCCACGTAAGTATCAATCTTCTATCCTCACCGAGCCACGTAATTATCAATCTTCTATCCTCACCTAGCCAAGTAATCATCAACCTTCTATCCTCACTGAGCCACGTAATTATCAACCTTCTATCATCACCTAGCTGAGTAATCATGAACCATCAAGCAGAGTTCTTATCAAACTTCAGTCACAACCTAGACAAATAATTATCAACCTTCTATCCTCACCTAGCAGAGTTCTTGCCAAACTTCAGTCATTACCTAGCCTAGTAATTATCAACCTTCTATCATCACCTCGCAGAGTTCTTACCAAACTTCAGTCATTACTTAGCCAAGTAATTATCAACCTTCTATAAACACCTAGCCAAGTAATTATCAAACTTCATTCACTACAGAGCAGAGATCTTATCAAACTTCAGTCAGTACCGAGCCAAGTAATTATCAACCTTCTATCCTCACTAGCCAAGTATTCAAGCATATATCCTCACCTGGCCAAGTAATAATCAACATTCTATCCCTACCTAGCAGAGTTATTACCAAAACTTCAGTCATCACCAAGCCAAGTAATTATCAACCTTCTATCATCACCTAGCAGAGTTCTTAACAAACTTCAGTCACTACCTAGCAGAGTTCATACCAAACTTAAACTCATAACATACCCAATGAATTATCAAACTTCTATCCTCACCAAGCCAAGTAATTATCAAACTTATATCCTCACCGAGCCAAGTAATTATCAACCTTCTATCCCCACCTAGCCAAGTAATTATCAACCTTCAATCCTCACCTAGCTGAGTAATCATCAACCTTCTATCCTCACTTAGCTGAGTAATCATCAACCTTCTATCCTCACCTAGCTGAGTAATCATCAACCTTCTAACCCCACCTAATCAAGTAAATATCAACCTTCTATACTCACCTAGCCAAGTAATCATCAACCATCTATCTCTCACCTGCTGAGTAATTATCAGCCTTCTATCCTCACCTGTCCAAGTAATTATCAACCTTTCTATCTCACTCAGTAAGAACGCGTATTATCAACTTTCTATCTCACTGAGCTGGTACATTATCAACGTTCTATCTCACTGAGCTGGGCCACTAATTATCAACCTTCTAACCCTACCTAATCAAGTAATATCAACCTTCTATACTCACCTAGCTGGTAATCATCAACCATCTATCTCTCACCTGGCTGAGTAATTATCTACCTTTCTATCTCTCACTATCCAAGTAATCATCAACCTTCTATCCTCACTCTAGCTGTAATCATCAACCTTCTATCCTCACTGAGCTAAGTGTCATTATCAATCTTCTATCCTCACTGAGCCAAGTAATTATCAACCTTCTATCCTCACCTAGCCAAGTAATCATCAACCTTCTATCCTCACTGAGCCACGTAATTATCAACCTTCTATCATCACCTAGCTGAGTAATTATCAACCTTCTATCCCCACCTAGCCAAGTAATTATCAACCTTCAATCCTCACCTAGCTGAGTAATCATCAACCTTCTATCCTCACTTAGCTGAGTAATCATCAACCTTCTATCCTCACCTAGCTGAGTAATCATCAACCTTCTATCCTCACCTAGCTGAGTAATCATCAACCTTCTATCCTCACCTAGTTGGAGTAATCATCAACCTTCTATCATCACCTAGTTGAGTAATCATCAACCTTCTATCCTCACCTAGCTGAGTAATCATCAACCTTCTATCCTCACCTAGCTGAGTAATCATCAACCTTCTATCCTCACCTAGCTGAGTAATCATCAACCTTCTATCCTCACCTAGCTGAGTAATCATCAACCTTCTATCCTCACCTAGCTGAGTAATCATCAACCTTCTATCCTCACCTAGCTGAGTAATCATCAACCTTCTATCCTCACCTTGCTGAGTAATCATCAACCATCTACACTCACCTGACCAAGTAATTATAAACATCCTATCCTCACCTAGACAAGTAATCATCAACCATCTATCCTCACCCAGCAGAGTTCTTATCAAAATTCAGTCACTACCAGCAGAGTTCTTATCAAACCTCAATCCTCACCTAACCAAGAAATTATCAACCTTCATTCTCACCGAGGCAAGTAATTATCAACCTTCTATCCTCACCGAGCCAAGTAATTATTCAACTTTCTATCCTCACCTAATAGAGTACTTATCAAACTTCAGTCATCACGAAGCCAAGTAATTATCAACCTTCTATCATCACCTAGCAGAGTTCTTACCAAACTTCAGTCATTACCTAGCCAAGTAATTATCAACCTTCTATCCTCACCTCGCCAAGTAATTATCAAACTTCAGTCACTACCAAGAAGAGTTCTTATCAAACTTAATTCACTACAAAGCAGAGTTCTTATCAAACTTCAGTCACTACCTAGCCAAGAAATTATCAACCTTCTATCCTCACCTAGCAGAGGTCTTTCCAAACTTCACTCATAACCTAGCCAAGTAATTATCAACCTTCTAACCTCACCTGGCAAAGTAATTATCTACCTTCTATCCTCACCTAGCCAAGTAATCATCAACCTTCTATCCTCACTCTAGCTGGTAATCATCAACCATGTATCCTCACCTAGCCAAGTAATCATCAACCATGTATCCTCACCTAGCCGAGTAATTATCAACCTCCTATCCTCACCCTGCCAAATATTCATCAACCATCTATTTTCACCTAGCAGAGTTCTTATCAAATTCAGTCACTACTGAGCAGAGTTCTTATCAAATTTCAGCTACAACCCTAGCCAAGAAATTATCAACCTTCTCTCCTCACCTAGAAGAGTTCTTTACCAAACTTCACTCTATAACCTAGCTAAGAAATTATCAAACTTCTATCCTCACCTAGCTAAATAATTATCAACTTCTATCCTCACCATGCCCTGCAATTATCAACCTTCTATCTCACCATGCCAAGTAATTATCAACCTTCTATCCTCACTGAGCTAAGTAATTATCAACCTTCTATCCTCACCTGAGCAGTAAGTAATTATCAACCTTTCTATCCTCACCGAGTTTCAGAGTAATTATCAACCTTCTATCCTCACTGCGAGCTGTAATTATCAACAATTCTATCCTCACTTTCAGAGCCAGTAATTATCAGCCTTCTAACCTCACTCCCAAGTAATATCAGCCTTCTATACTCACTCTAGCTAAGTAATCATCAACCATCTATCCTCACCTGGCTGAAGTAATTATCAACCTTCTATCCTCACCTATCCAAGTAATCATCAACCTTCTATCCTCACCTAACCAAGTAATCATCAACCTTCTATCCTCACCGAGCCACGTAATTATCAACCTTCTATCCTCACTGAAGCCACGTGTATTATCAAGTCTTCTAACCTCAACCTAGCAGAGTGTTATCAGACTGCGGTCACTACTCTAAATCAAGTACTATCAACCTTCTAATCTTACCTAGCCAAGTATTTATCAACCTCCTATCCTCACCTACCCAAGTATTCAACCATCTATCCCCACCTGACCAAGTATCAATTATCAACCTTCTTTCATCATCTAGCTGAGTAATCATCAACCTTCTATCCTCACCTAGCTGAGTAATCATTTAACCTTCTATCCTCACCTAGCTGAGTAATCATCAACCTTCTATCCTCACCTTGCTTGAATTAATCATCAACCATCTATCCTCACCTGGCAGGTTCTTATCAAGAAATTCGGTCACTACCAGCAGGTTCTTATCAAACTTCAGTCCTCACCTAGCCAAGAAATTATCAGCCTTCATCCTCACCGGGCCAAGTAATTATCAAACTTCTATCCTCACCATGCCAGAGTAATTATCAACCTTCTATCCTCACTGAGGCAAAGTAATTATCAACCTTCTATCTCACCTGAGCCAAGTAATTATCAACCTTCTATCCTCACTGGGCCAAGTAATTATCAACCTTCTATCCTCACCTAGCCACTGCAGTAATTATCAGCCTTCTATACTCACCTGAGCCAAGTAATTATCAACCTTCTATCCTCACCTGGCCAAGTAATTATCAACCTTCTATCCTCACCTACTGGCAAGTAATCATCAACCTTCTATCCTCACCCAGCCAAGTAATCATCAGCCTTCTATCCTCACTGAGCTAGTAATTATCAACCTTCTATCCTCACCTAGCCAAGTAATTATCAACCTTCTATCCTCACCTGGCCAAGTAATCATCAGCCTTCTATCCTCACTGGCTAGTAATTATCAACCTTCTATCATCACTAGCTGAGTAATCATCAACCATCAAGCAGAGTTCTTATCAAACTTCCAGTCACAACCTAGACAAATAATTATCAACCTTCTATCCTCACCTAGCAGAGTTCTTGCCAAGAGCTTCGGTCATTACCTAGCCAAGTAATTATCAACCTTCTATCATCACTGCAGAGTTCTTACCAAACTTCAGTCATTACCAGCCAAGTAATTATCAACCTTCTATCCTCACCTGCCAAGTAATTATCAACCTTCATCCACTAGGCAGAGATCTTATCAAACTTCAGTCACTACACCTGGCCAAGTAATTATCAACCTTCTATCCTCACCTAGCCAAGTATTCAAGCATCTATCCTCACCTCACAGCCAAGTAATAATCAACCTTCTATCCCTACCTAGCAGAGTTATTACTCAAACTTCAGTCATCACCAAGCCAAGTAATTATCAACCTTCTATCCTCACCTAGCAGAGTTCTTATCAAACTTCAGTCACTACCCAGCAGAGTTCATACTCAAACTTAAACTCATAATATACCCAATGAATTATCAAACTTCTATCCTCACCACAGCTAAGTAATTATCAAACTTATATCTCACCTAGCTGGGTTACTATCAATCTTTCTATCCTCACCTAGCTAAGTAATTATCAACCTTCAATCCTCACCTAGTTGAGTAATCATCAACCTTCTATCCTCACTTAGCTGAGTAATTATCAACTTCTATCTCACCTAGCTGAGTAATCATCAACCTTCTAACTCCCTAATTGTAATATCAACTTCTATACTCACCTAGCTGCAATTACTAACTATCTATCCTCACCTAGCTGGTAATTATCAACCTCATCTCACTCATTCAAGTAATTAACCTTTCTATCTCACTGAGCTAAGGTATCACCTTTCATCTCACTGAGCTGCATTATCAACGTTCTATCCTCTCACTGAGCCAAGTAATTATCAACCTTCTATCCCCACTCTAATTGCAATATCAACTCTTCTATACCACTCAGCTAAGTAATTATCAACCATCTATCCTCACCTGGCAAGTAATTATCAACCTTCTATCCTCACCTAGCCAAGTAATTATCAACCTTCTATCCCTCACCTAGCTGGCATCATCAACCTTCATCTCACTGAGCTAAGGTATCAATTTCTATCCTCACTGAAGCCAAGAATTATCAATCTTTCATCTCACTCTAGCCAAGTAATTATCAACCTTCTATCTCACTGAGCTAAGTAATTATCAACCTTCTATCATCACCTAGTTGAGTAATTCTGCGGAACTATCAAGCAGAGTTCTATCAAATCTCAGTCAAGCAAATTCTAGATAAATAATTAATAACTTTCTATCTCACTCTAGTAGAGTATTACTAAAACTCTCAGTCATCACTGCTGAGTATTATCAACCTTCTATCATCACCTAGCAGAGTTCTAATAAATTCAATACTACCTAGCAGAGTTCATATCAAACTTAAACTCATAACATACCCAATGAATTATCAACCTTCTATCTCACCTAGCTAAGTAATTATCAAACTTATATCTCTCACTGAGCTAAGTAATTATCAACCTTTCTATCCCCTACCTAGCCAAGTACTATCAACTTTCTATCTCCTACCTAGCCAAGTACTATCAACTTTCAATCTCACCTAGTTGAGTAATCATCAACCTCATCTCACTTAGCTAAGTAATCATCAACTTCTATCCTCACTCTAGCTGAGTAATCATCATCCTTTTCTATCTCACCTAGCTGAGTAATTAATCAACCTTCTATCCTCACTCTAGTTGAGCAATCAACATCCTTTCTATCTCACCTAGCTGAGTAATTATCAACCTTCTATCTCACCTAGCTGAGTAATTATTAATTTATCTCACTCTAGCTGAGTAATTAATAACCTTCTATCTCACTCAGCTGAGTAATTTATCAATTTTCTATCTCTCACCTAGTTGAGTAATTATCAACTTCTATCTCACTCTAGCTGGAGTAATTATCAACCTTCTATCCTCACCTAGCTGAGTAATTATCAACCTTTCTATCTCACCTTGCTGAGTAATCATCAACCATCTACACTCACTCCACCAAGTAATTATAAACATCCTATCCTCACCTAGCAAGTAATCATCAACTATCTATCCTCACCCAGCAGAGTTCCTTAATAAAAATTCAGTTACTACCAGTAGAGTTCTTATCAAAATCCTCAATCTCACTCTAACCAAGAAATTATCAACTTTCATTTCACTGCTGTGTAATTATCAACTTCTTATCTCACCCAGCTGAGTAATTATCAACTTTCTATCCTCACCTATTAGAGTACTTATCAAACTTCAGTCATCACCAAGCCAAGTAATTATCAACCTTCTATCATCACCTAGCAGAGTTCTTACCAAACTTCAGTCATTACCTAGCTAAGTAATTATCAACCTTCTATCCCCACCTAGCGAAGTAATTATCAAACTTCAGTCACTACCAAGAAGAGTTCTTATCAAAATCCTAATTCACTACCAGCAGAGTTCTTATCAAACTTCAGTCACTACCTAGCCAAGTAATTATCAACCTTCTATCTCAC
>NC_134825.1:47031-93174 GCF_004210375.1 Tachypleus tridentatus | reverse complement strand
AAATGTAGCTAAGTTTAGTAATAACTCTGCGAGGTGAGGATAGAGAGGTTGATAATTACTAGGCTGGAGGTAATGACTGAGGTTTGGCAAGAACTCTGCTAGGTGAGGATAGGGTTGATAATTATTTGTCTAGGTGAGGCTAAAGTTTGATAAGAACTCTGCTTGATGGTTCATGATTTCTCTACAGCTAGGTGATGATAGAGGTTGATAATTAGTACCAGAGCTAGGTAATGACTGAAGTTGATAAGAACTCTGCTAGGTGAGGATAGAAGGTTGATAATTATTTGCTAGGATTTGTGACTGAAGTTTGATAAGAACTCTGGATGTGGTTGATAATTACTTAGCTAGGTGATGATAGAAGGTTGATAATTACTAGGCTAGGTAATGACTGAAGTTTGATAAGAACTCTACTAGGTGAGAGGATAGAGGTTGATAATTATTGTCTAGGAGTTGTGACTGAGAGAGAGTTTGATAAGAACTCTGCTTGATGGTTCATGAAGAATTACTCAGCTAGGTGAGGATGAAGGCAGGTTAATAATTGCCATGAGGTGAGATAGAAGGTTGATAATTACTTGGCTCGGTGAGATAGAAGGTTGATAATTACTTGTCTAGGTGAGATAGAAGGTTGATAATTACTGCAGCTGGTGAGGATAGAAGGTTGATAATTACTTGCTCGTTGAAGATAGAAGGTTGATAATTACTTGGCTCGGTGAGGATAGAAGGTTGATAATTACTTGTCGGTGAGGATAGAAGGTTGATAATTACTTATTTGGTGATGATAGAAGGTTGATGGTTTACTTAGCTAGGTGAGGATAGAAAGTTTGATAATTTCTTAGCTAGGTTATGTGTGTGGGGTGGTAAGAACTCTGTTAGGTGAGGATAGAAGGTTGATAATGAGCTCTTGGCTAATGTGACTTGGTGTTTGTAAGAACTCTACTAGACCCAGTGATAGAAAGGTTGATAGTTGATACTTGGCTAGGTGGGGATAGATGGTTAGATACCATTCAGGTAGGTGAGTATAGGAGGTTGATAATTACTTGGCTGGTTGAGATTAGAAGGTTGATAATTACTTGGTGAGGTAGTGACTGAAGTTGATAATTACTCTGCTAGGTTAGATTAGAAGGTTGATTGTTAATTGGCTCGGTGAGGATAGAAGGTTGATAATTACCAGCTGGAGGTGAGAATAGAAAGGTTGATAATTTCTTGGTTTGGTGAGGATTTGAGGTTTGATAAGAACTCTGCTTTGGTAGTAACTGAATTTTGATAAGAACTCTGCTAGGTGATGATAGAGGTTGATAATTACTTAGCTAGGTAGGGATAGATGGTTGATACTTGGCTGGAGTGAGGATAGAAAGGTTGATAATTACTGGCTGAGGTAGTGACTGAAGTTTGATAAGAACTCTGCTCTGTAGTGAATGAAGGTTTGATAAGTACTTAGCTAGGTGGGGAGAGAGAAAAGAATGATAATGACTTGGCTTGGTGATGACTAACGTTTGGTAAGAACTCTGCTAGGTGATGATATAGAAGGTTGATAATACTTAGCTAAAATGATGACTGAGTTTGAAAGTAAGAACTCTGCTGAGGTGAGGATAGAAGGTTGATAATTACTTGGCTGGGTGAGGATAGAAGGTTGATAATTACTTGGCTTGGTGAGGATAGAAGTTTGATAATTACTTGGCTGGTGAGAATGAAGGTTGATAATTTCTTGGTTGGGAGGTGAGAGATTGAGGTTTAATAAGAACTCTGCTGGTAGTGACTGAATTTTGATAAGAACTCTGCTAGGTGAGGATAGATGGTTGATGAATTGCCAGCTGGGTAGGAGAATGGGATGTTTATAATTACTTGGTCAGGTGAGTATAGATGGTTGATGATTACTCAACAAGGTGAGATAGAAGAGTTGATGATTACTCAGCTAGGTGAGGGAGATAGAAAGGTTGATGATTACTCCAACTAGGTGAGATAGAAGGTTGATGATTACTCTGCTAGAGTGAGATAGAAGGTTGATGATTACTCCAACTAGGTGAGATAGAAGGTTTGATAATTACTCAGCGAGGTGAGGATAGAAGGTTGATGATTACACGGCTTGGTGAGATAGAATTTGATAATTACTTGGCTAGGTGAAATGAAGGTTGATAATTTCTTGGTTAGGTGAGATTGAGTTTGATAAGAACTCTGCTGGTAGTGACTGAATTTTGATAAGAACTCTACTAGGTGAGGATAGATGGTTGATAATTACTCAGCAAAGGTGAGGATAGAAGGTTGATAATTACTCCAGCTAGGTGAGATAGAAGGTTGATAATTACTCAGCTATGAGTGAGGAAAGAAAGGTTGATAATTATACTTATTCAGGTAGGGATAGATGGTTTGAATACTTGGTAGGTGAGGATAGGAAGAGTTGTAATTACTTGCTAGGTGAAGATTAGAAGGTTGATAATTAATGCAGTTTAGAGTAGTAACTGCAGTTTGATAATATACTCTACTAGATTGAGGATAGAATTGATGTGATAGTAACTAGGTGAGATAAGGTAATGAAATACATTACTTGCTTAGGTGAGTGATAAAGGTTGATGATTACTTGGTTAGAGTGAGATAGAAGGTTGATGAATTACAGATGAGTGAGGATAGAAGGTTGATAGTTACTTGGCAGAGTGAGATAGATGGTTGATGATTACTTAGCTAAGAGTGAGTATAGAAGGTTGATATTTACTTGATTAGGTGAGGATAGAAAGGTTGATAGTGGCCCAGCTCAGTGAGAGATAGAAGGTTGATAATTACTTAGCTAGGTGAGATGAGAAGGTTGATTATTACTTGGCTTCAGTGAGGATAGAAGGTTGATAATTACTGCTTCGGTGAAGATAGAAGGTGATAATACTTGCTCCGGTGAGGATAGAAGGTTGATAATTACTCAGCATGGTGAGATAGAAGGTTGATAATTACTTGTAGGGTGAGGATAGAGATTTGATGCGTACCAGCTAGGTGAGGATAGAAGTTTGATAATTTCTTGGCTAGGTTATGAGTGAGTTTGGTAGAACTCTCTTCTAGGTGAGGAGAGAAGGTTGATAATTTCTTGGCTGGTTGTGGCTGAGAATTTGATAGAACTCTACTCAGTAGTGACTGAATTTTGATAAGAACTCTGCTGGGTGAGGATAGATGGTTGATGAATACTTGGCAGGAGTGAGGATAGGAGAGGTTGATAATTACTTAGCTAGAGTGAGATAGATGGTTGATAATTACCAGCTGGGAGTGAGGATAGATGGTTGATAATTACTCAGCTGGGTGAGATAGAAAGGTTGATGATTACTTGGATAGGGTGAGGATAGAAGGTTGATAATTACTTTGCTAGGTGAGTTAGAGGTTGATAATTACAGCTAGGTTATGAGTGAAGTTTGGAAAAACTCTACTAGGTGAGGATAAGGTTGATAATTTCTTAGCTAGGTAGTGACTGAAGTTTGATAAGATCTCTGCTCTGTAGTGAATAAAGTTTGATAATTACTTAGCTAGGTGGGGATAGAAGGTTGTTAAGTACTAGTCTAGGTAATGACGAAGTTTAGCAAGGACTCTACTAGGTTAGGTTAGAAAGATTAATAATTACGTAGCTCAGTGAGGATAGAAGGTTGATAATTACTTGGCTAGGTGAGGATAGAAGGTTTGATAATTATTATGGCTAGGTGAGGATAGAAGGTTGATAAATATTTGGCTTGGTGAGGATAGAGCGTTGATAATTACATGGTTGGTGAGGATAGAAGGTTGATAATTACTTGGCTCGGTGAGATAGAAGGTTGATAATACTTAGCTGGGAAATGACTAAGAAGTTTGGTAGAGAACTCTGCTAGGTGATGAGAAAGGATGATGTATTACTGCAGCAGGTAGTGACTGAAGTTAGTAAGAACTCTGCTAGGTGATGATAGAAAGTTGATAAGTACCAGCTGGGTTGTGACTGAAGTTTGATAAGAACTCTGCTGGTAGTGACTGAATTTTGATAAGAACTCTGCTAGGTGAAGATAGATTATTGATAATTACTTAGCAGGAGGTAGTTTGGTAGGTTGATGAGTACTTCGCCAGGAGAGGATAGAAGGTTGATGATTACTTAGCTAGAGTGAGATAGAAGGTTGATGTTAACTTGGCTAGAGAAGGATAGAAAGTTGATGATTACTTAGCTAGGTGAGGATAGAAGGTTGATGATTACTTAGATAGGTGAAGATAGAAAGGTTGATAATTACTTGGATAGAGTAAAGATAGAAGGTTGATAATTACTTTGCAGGAGTGAGATAGATGGTTGATAATTACCAGCTAGGTGAGTGTAGAAAGGTTGATAATTACTTGATTAGGTAGGAGTTAGAAGGTTGATAATTACTTGGTGAGGTGAGGATAGAAGGTTGATAATTACTTAGGTGAGGTGAGGATAGAAGGTTGATAATTACAGCTCCCGAGAGGATAGATGGTTGATAATTACCCAGCTGGTGGTGAGGATAGAAGGTTTGATACTTGTCTTGGTGTGTGGAGAAGTTTGATAATTATTTGGCTAGGTGAGGATAAGTTTGATAATTACTTGGCTAAGTAATGACTGAAGTTGGTAAGATCTCTCTGCTAGGTGAGGATAAAAGGTTGATAATTACCAGCTAGGTAATGACTGAAGTTTCATAGAACTCTGCTGCGTGAGGATAGATGGTTGATGATTACTTAGCTGGAGAGGAAGTAGGATAGAAGGTTGATAATTACTTAGCTTGGTAGGAGATAGAACGTTGATAATTGCAGCTGTGTGACGATAGAACGTTGATAATTACTCAGCTCGGTGAGGATAGAAGGTTGATAATTACCAAGCAGGTGAGGATAGAAGGTTAATAATTACTTAGCTAGGTGAGGATAGAAGTTTGATAATTTCTTAGGCTAGGTTATGGGTGAAGTTTGAGTAAGAACTCTGCTAGGTGAGATAGAAGGTTGATAATTTCTTAGCGAAGATTAGTGACTCAAGTTTGATAAGAACTCTGCTGGTAGTGACTGAATTTTGATAAGAACTCTGCTAGGTGAAAATAGATGGTTGATGATTACTTGGCCGGGTACGTTTGGTAGGTTGATAATTACACTGGCTAGGTGAGGATACATTGTTGTAATTACTTGCTAGGTGAGATAGAAGGTTGATAATTACTTAGATAGAGTAAAATAGAAGGTTGATAATTACTACCAGAGTGAGGGATAGATGGTTGATAGTTACTTAGCTAGGTGAGTGTAGAAGGTTGATAATTACCAATTAGAGTGAGGTTAGAAGGTTGATAATTACTTGGTGATGTGAGGATAGAAGGTTGATAATTACTTGGTGAGGTGAGGATAGAAGGTTGATAATTTCTTGGCTCCGAGAGGATAGATGGTTGATAATTACTTGGCTCGGTGAGGATAGAACGTTGATAATTACTTCGCTGTGTGAGATGATAAACTTGGCGTTGATAATTACTTAGCTCAGTGAGATAGAACGTTGATAATTACTTAGCTAGAATGAGATAGAAGGTTGATGAATTACAGCTAGGTGAGGATAGGAGGTTGATAATTACTTGGCTAGGTGAGGATGGAAGGTTGATAATTACTTGGCGAGGTGAGGATAGAAGGTTGATAATTACTTTTCTTGGTGGGGATAGAACGTTGATAATTACTTGGCTCGGTGAGGTTAGAAGGTTGATAATTATTTGGCTCGGTGAGGATAGAAGTTTGATAATTACTTGGCTAGGTGAGGATATAAGTTTGATAATTTCTTGGCTAGTTTATGAGTGAAGTTTGGTAAGAACTCTTCTAGGTGAGGAGAGAAGGTTGATAATTTCTTGGCTAGGTAGTGGCTGAAGTTTGATAAGAACTCTGCTCGGTAGTGACTGAATTTTGATAAGAACTCTGCTAGGTGAAAATAGATGGTTGATGATTATTTCGCAGGGTGAGGATAGGAGGTTGATAATTACTTGGCCAGGTGAGGATACATGGTTGATGATTACTTGGCTAGGTGAGGATAGAAGGTAGATAATTACTTGGCCCGGTGAAGATAGATGGTCGATAATTACTTGGCTAGGTGAGTATAGAAGGTTGATATTTACTAGATTAGGTGGGGTTAGAAGGTTGATAATTACTTGGCTAGGTAGTGACTGAAGTTTGATAAGAACTCTGCTGGTAGTGACTGAATTTTGATAGGAACTCTGCTAGGTGAAAATAGATGGTTGATGATTATTTGGCAGGGTGAGGATAGAAGGTTGATAGTACAGCTAGTCTGGATAGAAGGTTGATGATTACTTGGCTAGGCGAGGATAGAAGGTTGATGATTACTTGGATAGGTGAGGATAGAAGGTTGATAATTACTTGATTAGGTGGGAATAGAAGGTTGATAATTTCTTTGCTGAGTGAGGATAGAAGGTTGATATTACTTGGCTAGGTGGGAATAGAAGGTTGATAATTTCTTTGCTAAGTGAGGATAGAAGGTTGATAATTGCTTGACGAGGTGAGGATAGAAGATTGATAATTACATGGCTCGGTGAGGATAGTAGGTTGATAATTACGTGGCTAGGTGAGGAGAGAAGATTCATAATTACTTGGTGAGGTAATGATTGAGGTTTGATAAGAACTCTACTGCGTGAGATAGAATAGTTGATATTACAGCTGGAAGTGAGATAGGAGGTTGATAATTACTTAGCTCAGTGAGAGATAGAACGTTGATAATTACTTCAGCTAGGTGAGATAGAAACGTTGATAATTACTTAGCGGGTGAGGATAAACGTTCATAAGTACTGCAGCTAGGTGAGGATAGAAGGTTGATAATTACTTGGCTCGGTGAGGATAGAAGGTTGATAAGTACTTGGCTCGGTGAGGATAGAGGTTGATAATAATTACTTGCTTAGGTGAGATAAGTTTGATAATTACTTAGCTAGGTGAGGATAGAAGTTTGATAATTTCTTAGCTAGGTTGTAGCTGAGGTGATAAGAACTCTGCTCGGTAGTGACTGAATTTTGATAAGAACTCTGCTAGGTGAAAATAGATGGTTGATGAATATTTGGCAGGGTGAGGATAGGAGGTTGATAATTACTTGGCTAGGTGAGGATAGAAGGTTGATGATTACTTGGATAGGTGAGAATAGAAGGTTGATGATTACTTGGATATGTGAGGATAGAAGGTAGATAATTACTTGGCCAGGTGAGGTTAGAAGGTTGATAATTACTTGGCTAGGTTATGAGTGAAGTTTGGTAAGAATTCTGCTAGGCGAGGATAGAAGGTTGATAATTTCTTGGCTAGGTTGTGACTGAAGTTTGATAAGAACTCTGCTCGGTAGTGAATTAAGTTTGATAAGAACTCTTCTTGGTAGTGACTGAAGTTTGATAATTACTTGGCGAGGTGAGGATAGAAGGTTGATAATTACTTGGCTAGGTAATGTCTGAAGTTTGGTAAGAACTCTGCTAGGTGATGACTGAAGTTTGATAAGTACTCTATTAGGTGAGGATAGAAAGTTGAATAATTACTTGGCTCGGTGAGGATAGAAGGTTGATAATTACTTGGCTTGGTGATGACTGAAGTTTGATAAGAACTCTGCTTGGTAGGGATAGAGGGTTGATTATTACTCGGCTAGGTAAGGATAGAAGGTTGATAATTACTTGGCTAGGCAGTGACTGAAGTTTGATAAAACTGCTGGTAATGACTGAATTTTGATAAGAACTCTGCTAGGTAAGGATAGAAGGTTGATAATTTCTTGGCTAGGTAGTGACTGAATATTGAAAAGAACTCTACTCGTTAGTGACTGAAGTTTGATAATTACTCGGCTAGGTGTGGATAAAAGTTTGATAATTACTTGGCTAGGTGAGGATAGATGGTTGATGATTACTTGGCTAGGTGAGGATAGATGGTTGATGATTACTTGGCTAGGTGAGGATAGAAGGTTGATAATTACTTGGCTAGGTAGTGACTGAAGTTTGATAAGATATCTGCTCTGTAGTGAATGAAGTTTGATAATTACTTGGCTAGGTGAGGATAGAAGGTTGATGATTACTTGGATATGTGAGGATAGAAGGTAGATAATTACTTGGCCAGGTGAGGTTAGAAGGTTGATAATTACTTAGCTGGAGTTATGAGTGAGGATTTGGAAAAGAACTCTGCTAGGTGAGGATAGAAGGTTGATAATTTCTTGGCTAGGTAGTGACTGAAATTTGATAAGAACTCTGCTTTGTAGTGAATTAAGTTTGATAAGAACTCTTCTTGGTAGTGACTGAAGTTTGATAATTACTTGGCGAGGTGAGGATAGAAGGTTAATAATTACTAGGCTTGGTGATGACTAACGTTTGGTAAGAACTCTGCTAGGTGTTTATAGAAGGTTGATAATTACTCGGCTAAGTAATGACTGAAGTTTGGTAAGAACTCTGTGAGGTGATGATAGAAGGTTTATAATTACATGGCTCGGTGAGGATAGAAGGTTGATAATTACGTGGCTAGGTGAGGAGAGAAGATTGATAATTACTTGGTGAGGTGAGGATATAAGGTTGATAATTACTTCGCTAGGTAACTGAAGTTTGATAAGAACTCTGCTGCGTGAAAATAGATGGTTGATGAATATTTGGCAGGGTGAGGATAGGAGAGTGATAATTACTTGGCTAGGTGAGGATACATGGTTGATGATTACTTGGCTAGGTGAGGATAGAAGGTTGATGATTACTTGGCTAGGTGAGGATAGAAGGTTGATGATTACTCGGCTAGGTGAGGATAGAAGGTAGATAATTACTTGGCCAGGTGAGGTTAGAAGGTTGATAATTACTTGGCTAGGTTTTGAGTGAAGTTTGGAAAGAACTCTTCTAGGTGAGGAGAGAAGGTTGATAATTTCTTGGCTAGGTTGTGGCTTAAATTTGATAAGAACTCTGCTCGGTAGTGACTGAATCTTGATAAGAACTTTTCTTGGTAGTGACTGAAGTTTGATAATTACTTCGCTAGGTAATGACTGAAGTTTGGTAAGAACTCTGCTAGGTGATGATAGAAGGTTGATAATTACTTGGCTTGGTGATGACTGAAGTTTGATAAGTACTCTATTAGGTGAGGATAGAAAGTTGAATAATTACTTGGCTCGGTGAGGATAGAAGGTTGATAACTACTTGGCTCGGTGAGAATGAAGGTTGATAATTTCTTGGTTAGGTGAGGATTCAGGTTTGATAAGAACTCTGCTGGTAGTGACTGAATTTTGATAAGAACTCTGCTAGGTGAGGATAGATGGTTGATGATTACTTAGCTAGGTGAGGATACGATGTTTATAATTACTTGGTCAGGTGAGTATAGATGATTGATGATTACTCAGCTAGGTGAGGATAGAAGGTTGATGATTACTCAGCTAGGTGAGGATAGAAGGTTGATGATTACTCAGCTAGGTGAGGATAGAAGGTTGATGATTACTCAGCTAGGTGAGGATAAAAGGTTGATGATTACTCAGCTAGGTGAGGATAGAAGGTTGGTGATTACTTAGCTAGGTGAGGATAGAAGGTTGATGATTACTCAGCTAGGTGGGGATAGAAGGTTGATGATTACTCAGCTAGGTGAGGATTGAAGGTTGATAATTACTCGGCTAGGTGGGGATAGAAGGTTGATAATTATTTGGCTTGGTGAGGATAGAAGTTTGATAATTCATTGGGTATGTTATGAGTTTAAGTTTGGTATGAACTCTGCTAGGTAGTGACTGAAGTTTGTTAAGAACTCTGCTAGGTGATGATAGAAGGTTGATAATTACTTGGCTAGGTGAGGATATATGCTTGAATACTTGGCTAGGTGAGGATAAAAGGTTGATAATTACTTGGCTAGGTACTGACTGAAGTTTGATAAGATATCTGCTCTGTAGTGAATGAAGTTTGATAATTACCAGCTGGAGTGTTTATAGAAGGTTGATAATTACTTGGCTAAGTAATGAATGAAGTTTGGTAAGAACTCTGCGAGCTGATGATAGAAGGTTGATAATTACTAGGCTAGGTAATGACTGAAGTTTGGCAAGAACTCTGCACAGTGAGGATAGAAGGTTGATAATTATTTGTCTAGGTTGTGACTGAAGTTTGATAAGAACTCTGCTTGATGGTTCATGATTACTCAGCTAGGTGAGGATAGAAGGTTGATGATCACTCAGCTAGGTGAGGATAGAAGGTTGATGATTACTCAGCTAGGTGAGGATAGAAGGTTGATAATTACTTGGCTCGGTGAGGATAGAAGGTTGATAATTACTTGGCTCGTTGAGGATAGAAGGTTGATAATTACTTGGCTCGGTGAGGATAGAAGGTTCATAATTACTTGTTTCGGTGAGGATAGAAGGTTGATAATAATTACTCGGCTCGGTGAGGATAGAAATTTTATAATTTCTTGGCTAGGTTATGTCTGAAATTTGGTAAGAACTCTGTTAGATGAGGATAGAAGGTTGATAATTTCTTCGCTAGTGACTGAAGTTTGGTAAGAACTCCACTAGATGATGAAAGAAGGTTGATAATTGATACTTGGCCAGGTGGGGATAGATGGTTGAATACTTGGGTAGGTGAGGATAGGAGGTTGATAATTACTTGGCTAGGCGAGGATAGAAGGTTGATGATTACTTGGATAGGTGAGGATAGAAGGTTGATAATTACTCGATTAGGTGGGAATAGAAGGTTGATAATTTCTTTGCTGAGTGAGGATAGAAGGTTGATAATTACTTAGCTAGGTGGGAATAGAAGGTTGATAATTTCTTTGCTAAGTGAGGATAGAAGGTTGATAATTTCTTGGGTGGGTTAGGATAGAAGGTTGATAATTGCTTGACGAGGTGAGGATAGAAGATTGATAATTACATGGCTCGGTGAGGATAGTAGGTTGATAATTACGTGGCTAGGTGAGGAGAGAAGATTCATAATTACTTGGTGAGGTAATGATTGAGGTTTGATAAGAACTCTGCTGCGTGAGGATAGATGGTTGATGATTACTTAGCTAGGTGAGGATAGGAGGTTGATAATTACTTGGCTCGGTGAGGATAGAACGTTGATAATTACTTGGCTCGGTGATGATAGAAGGTTGATAATTACTTGGCTTGGTGATGACTGAAGTTTTGGTAATAACTCTGCTAGGTAGGGATAGAATGTTGATTATTACTTGGCCAGGTGAGGATATATGCTTGAATACTTGGCTAGGTGAGGATAGAAGGTTGATAATTACTTGGCTAGGTACTGACTGAAGTTTGATAAGATCTCTGCTCTGTAGTGAATGAAGTTTGATAATTACTTGGCTAGGTGTTTATAGAAGGTTGATAATTACTTGGCTAAGTAATGACTAAAGTTTGGTAATAACTCTGCGAGGTGATGATAGAAGGTTGATAATTACTAGGCTAGGTAATGACTGAAGTTTGGCAAGAACTCTGCTAGGTGAGGATAGAAGGTTGATAATTATTTGTCTAGGTTGTGACTGAAGTTTGATAAGAACTCTGCTTGATGGTTCATGATTTCTCAGCTAGGTGATGATAGAAGGTTGATAATTACTAGGCTAGGTAATGACTGAAGTTTGGCAAGAACTCTGCTAGGTGAGGATAGAAGGTTGATAATTATTTGTCTAGGTTGTGACTGAAGTTTGATAAGAACTCTGCTTGATGGTTCATGATTACTCAGCTAGGTGATGATAGAAGGTTGATAATTACTAGGCTAGGTAATGACTGAAGTTTGGCAAGAACTCTGCTAGGTGAGGATAGAAGGTTGATAGTATTTGTCTAGGTTGTGACTGAAGTTTGATAAGAACTCTGCTTGATGGTTCATGATTACTCAGCTAGGTGAGGATAGACGGTTAATAATTACTTCGCGAGGTGAGGATAGAAGGTTGATAATTACTTGTCTCGGTGAGGATAGAAGGTTCATAATTACTTGGCTCGGTGAGGATAGAAGGTTCATAATTACTTGGCTCGGTGAGGATAGAAGGTTGATAATTACTTGGCTCGTTGAGGATAGAAGGTTGATAATTACTTGGCTCGTTGAGGATAGAAGGTTGATAATTACTTGTCTCGGTGAGGATAGAAGGTTCATAATTACTTGTTTCGGTGATGATAGAAGGTTGATAATTACTTGGCTCGGTGAGGATAGAAATTTTATAATTTCTTGGCTAGGTTATGTGTGAAATTTGGTAAGCACTCTGTTAGGTGAGGATAGAAGGTTGATAATTTCTTCGCTAGTGACTGAAGTTTGGTAAGAACTCCACTAGATGATGAAAGAAGGTTGATAATTGATACTTGGCCAGGTGGGGATAGATGGTTGAATACTTGGGTAGGTGAGTATAGGAGGTTGATAATTACTTGGCTAGTTAAGATTAGAAGGTTGATAATTACTTGGTTAGGTAGTGACTGCAGTCTGATAATAACTCTGCTAGGTTAGATTAGAAGATTGATAATTACGTGGCTCGGTGAGGATAGAAGGTTGATAATTACTTGGCTCGGTGAGAATGAAGGTTGATAATTTCTTGGTTTGGTGAGGATTGAGGTTTGATAAGAACTCTGCTGGTAGTGACTGAATTTTGATAAGAACTCTGCTAGGTGATGATAGAAGGTTGATTATTACTTGGCCAGGTGAGGATATATGCTTGAATACTTGGCTAGGTGAGGATAGAAGGTTGATAATTACTTGGCTAGGTAGTGACTGAAGTTTGATAAGATCTCTGCTCTGTAGTGAATGAAGTTTGATAATTACTTAGCTAGGTGGGGAGAGAAAATTAATAATTACTTGGCTTGGTGATGACTAACGTTTGGTAAGAACTCTGCTAGGTGTTTATAGAAGGTTGATAATTACTTGGCTAGTAATGACTGAAGTTTGGTAAGAACTCTGCGAGGTGATGATAGAAGGTTGATAATTACTTGGCTAGGTGAGGATAGAAGGTTGATAATTACTTGGCTTGGTGAGGATAGAAGTTTGATAATTACTTGGCTCGGTGAGAATGAAGGTTGATAATTTCTTGGTTAGGTGAGGATTGATTATATAATAATAACAAGGTTGGTAGTGACTGAATTTTGATAAGAACTCTGCTAGGTGAGGATAGATGGTTGATGATTACTCGGCTAGGTGAGGATAGGATGTTTATAATTACTTGGTCAGGTGAGTATAGATGGTTGATGATTACTCAGCAAGGTGAGGATAGAAGGTTGATGATTACTCAGCTAGGTGAGGATAGAAGGTTGATGATTACTCAGCTAGGTGAGGATAGAAGGTTGATGATTACTCAGCTAGGTGAGATAGAAGGTTGATAATTACTCAGCTAGGTGAGATAGAAGGTTGATAATTACTCAGCTTAGGTGAGGATAGAAGGTTGATGAATTACTGGCTTCGGTGAGATAGAAGTTTGATAATTACCTTTCAGTGAGGAATAGAGGTTGATAATTTCTTGGTAGGGTGAGGATTGAGGTTTGATAAGAACTCTGCTGGTAGTGACTGAATTTTGATAAGAACTCTGCTAGGTGAGGATAGATGGTTGATGATTACTCAGCAAGGTGAGGATAGAAGGTTGATGACTACTCAGCTAGGTGAGGATAGAAGGTTGATGATTACTCAGCTAGGTGAGGATAGAAGGTTGATGATTACTCAGCTAGATGATGAAAGAAGGTTGATAATTGATACTTGGTCAGGTGGGGATAGATGGTTGAATACTTGGGTAGGTGAGATAGGAGGTTGATAAATACTTAGCTGAATTAAGATTAGAAGGTTGATAATTACTTAGATTTAGGTAGTGACTACAGTCTGATATACTCTACTAGGTTAGGTTAGAAATTGATAATTACTTGCTTAGGTGAGATAGAAGGTTGATAATTACGTGGCTCGGTGAGGATAGAAGGTTGATGATTACTTGGTTAGGTGAGGATAGAAGGTTGATGATTACTTGGATAGGTGAGGATAGAAGGTAGATAATTACTTGGCCAGGTGAGGATAGATGGTCGATGATTACTTGGCTAGGTGAGTATAGAAGGTTGATATTTACTTGATTAGGTGGGGTTAGAAGGTTGATAATTATTTGGCTCAGTGAGGATAGAACGTTGATAATTACTTGGCTCGGTGAGGATAGAAGGTTGATAATTACTTGGCTTCGGTGAGGATAGAAGGTTGATAATTACTTGGCTCGGTGAGGATAGAAGGTTGATAATTACTTGGCTCGGTGAGGATAGAAGGTTGATAATTACTTGGCATGGTGAGGATAGAAGGTTGATAATTACTTGGCATGGTGAGGATAGAAGTTTGATAATTATTTAGCTAGGTGAGGATAAGTTTGATAATTTCTTAGCTAGGTTATGAGTGAAGTTTAGTAAGAACTCTTCTAGGTGAGGAGAAAGGTTGATAATTTCTTAGCTAGGTTGTGGCTGAAATTTGATAAGAACTCTGCTCAGTAGTGACTGAATTTGATAGAACTCTGCTAGGTGAAAATAGATAGTTGATGAATAATTTGGCAGGAGTGAGGATAGGAGGTTGATAATTACTTGGCTAGGTGAGGATACATGGTTGATGATTACTTGGCTAGGTGAGGATACATGGTTGATGATTACTTGGCTAGGTGAGGATAGAAGGTTGATGATTACTTGGATAGGTGAGGATAGAAGGTAGATAATTACTTTGCCAGGTGAGTTAGAAGGTTGATAATTACTTAGCTAGGTTATGAGTGAAGTTTGGAAAGACCTCTGCTAGGTGAGGATAGAAGGTTGATAATTTCTTGGCTAGGTAGTGACTGAAGTTTGATAAGAACTCTGCTTTGTAGTGAATTAAGTTTGATAAGAACTCTTCTTGGTAGTGACTGAAGTTTGATAATTACTTGGCGAGGTGAGGATAGAAGGTTGATAATTACCAGCTGAAGTAATGACTAGAAGTTTGGTAAGAACTCTGCTAGGTGATGATAGAAGGTTGATAATTACTTGGCTTCGTGATGACTGAAGTTTGATAAGTACTCTATTAGGTGAGGATAGAAAGTTGATAATTACTTGGCTCAGTGAGGATAGAAGGTTGATAATTACACCTGGTGGGGAATGAAGGTTGATAATTTCTTGGTTAGGTGAGGATTGAGGTTTGATAAGAACTCTGCTGGTAGTGACTGAATTTTGATAAGAACTCTGCTGGGTGAGGATAGATGGTTGATGATTACTTGTCTAGGTGAGGATAGGATGTTTATAATTACTTGGTCAGGTGAGTGTAGATGGTTGATGATTACTCAGCAAGGTGAGGATAGAAGGTTGATGATTACTCAGCTAGGTGAGGATAGTAGTTTGATAATTACTCAGCTAGAGTGAGGATAGAAGGTTGATAATTACTCAGCTAGGTGAGGATAGAAGGTTGATGATTACTCAGCTAGGTGAGGATAGAAGGTTGATGATTACTCAGCTAGGTGAGGATAGAAGGTTGATGATTACTCAGCTAGGTGAGGATAGAAGGTTGATGATTACTCAGCTAGGTGAGGATAGAAGGTTGATGATTACTCAGCTAGGTGAGATAGAAAGGTTGATAATTACTCAGCTAGGTGAGGATAGAAGGTTGATGATTACTCAGCTAGGTGAGGATAGAAGGTTGATGATTACTCAGCTAAGTGAGGATAGAAGGTTGATGATTACTCAGCTAGGTGAGGATTGAAGGTTGATAATTACTTGGCTAGGTGGGGATAGAAGGTTGATAATTACTTGGCTAGGTGGGGATAGAAGGTTGATAATTACTTGGCTCGGTGAGGATATAAGTTTGATAATTACTTGGCTTGGTGAGGATAGAAGTTTGATAATTCATTGGGTATGTTATGAGTTTAAGTTTGGTATGAACTCTGCTAGGTAGTGACTGAAGTTTGTTAAGAACTCTGCTAGGTGATGATAGAAGGTTGATAATTACTTGGCTTGGTGATGACTGAAGTTTTGGTAATAACTCTGCTAGGTGAGGATAGAAGGTTGATAATTATTTGTCTAGGTTGTGACTGAAGTTTGATAAGAACTCTGCTTGATGGTTGATGATTACTCAGCTAGGTGATGATAGAAGGTTGATAATTACTTAGCTCAGTGAGGATAGAAGGTTGATAATTACTTAGCTAGGTGAGGATAGAAAGATTGATAATTACTTGGCTTCAGGTGAGGATAGAAGGTTGATATTACTTAGCTCAGTGAGGATAGAAGGTTGATAATTACTTGCTAGGTGAGGATAGAAGGTTGATACTTGCAGATAGAGTGAGGATAGAAGGTAGATAATTACTTAGCTAGGTGAGATAGATGGTCGATAATTACAGCTAGGTGAGTATAGAAGGTTGATATTACCAATTAGGTAGAGGTTAGAAGGTTGATAGTACCCAGCTCAGTGAGATAGAAGGTTGATAATTACCAGCTCAGTGAGGATAGAAGGTTGATACCATTAGCTCAGTGAGATAGAAGGTGATAATTACTTAGATAGGTGAGATAGAAAGGTTGAATAAGTACCAGCAGGTGAGGATAGATAGTTGATAATTACCAGCTAGGTGAGTATAGAAGGTTGATATTACTTGATTAGAGTAGGAGTTAGAAGGTTGATAATTACTCAGCTAGGTGAGGATAGAAGGTTGATGATTACTCAGCTAAGTGAGAGATAGAAGGTTGATGATTACTCAACTAGGTGAGATTGAAGGTTGATAAGTACTTAGCTAGGTGAGGGATAGAAGGTTGATAATTACTTAGCTCAGTGAGGATATAAGGTTTGATAATTACTCCAGCTTGGTGAGGATAAGTTTGATAATTCATTGGGTATATTTATGAGTTTTAAGTTTGGTATGAACTCTGCTAGGTAGTGACTGAAGTTTATTAAGAACTCTGCTAGGTGATGATAGAAGGTTGATAATTACTTGGCTTGGTGATGACTGAAGTTTAGTATGAACTCTGCTAGGTAGGGATAGAATGTTGATTATTACCAGCCAGGTGAGGATATATGCTTGAATACTTGGCTAGGTGAGGATAGAAGGTTGATAATTACTTGGCTGGTAGTGACTGAAGTTTGATAAGATCTCTGCTCTGTAGTGAATGAAGTTTGATAATTACTTAGCTGGGTGTTTATAGAAGGTTGATAATTACTTGGCTAAGTAATGACTGAGATTTAGTAAGAACTCTGCGAGGTGATGATAGAAGGTTGATAATTACTAGGCTAGGTAATGACTGAAGTTTGGCAAGAACTCTGCTAGGTGAGGATAGAAGGTTGATAATTATTTGTCTAGGTTGTGACTGAAGTTTGATAAGAACTCTGCTTGATGGTTGATGATTACTCAGCTAGGTGATGATAGAAGGTTGATAATACTTGGCTCAGTGAGGATAGAAGGTTGATGATTACTTAGCTAGGTGAGGATAGAAGATTGATAATTACGTGGCTCGGTGAGGATAGAAGATTGATACTTACTTAGCTCAGTGAGGGATAAAAGTTGATGATTACTAGCTAGAGTGAGATAGAAGGTTGATAATTACCAGCTAGGTGAGAGATAGAAGGTTGATAATTACCAGCCAGGTGAGATAGATAGTCGATAATTACCAGCTAGAGTGAAGTATAGAAGGTTGATATTTACTTATTAGGTGAGGTTAGAAGGTTGATAGTGGCCAGCTCAGTGAGATAGAACGTTGATAATTACCAGCTCAGTGAGAGATAGAAAGTTGATAAATACTGCTCAGTGAGATAAAGGTTGATAATTACTTAGCATAGTGAGGATAGAAGTTTGATGTAATACCTGGCTCGGTGAGAATAGAAGGTGATAATTTCTTAGTTAGGTGAGATTGAGGTTTGATAAGAACTCTGCTGGTAGTGATTTGGGTTTTGATAAGAACTCTGCTAGGTGAGATAGATGGTTGATGATTACTCAGCAAGGTGAGGATAGAAGGTTGATAACTACTCAGCTAGGTGAGGATAGAAGGTTGATGATTACTCAACTAGGTGAGATAGAAGGTTGATGATTACTCAGCTAGATGATAGAAGAAGGTTGATAGTGATACTTAGTCAGGTAGGGATAGATGGTTGAATACTTGGGTAGGTGAGATAGGAGGTTGATAATTACTTAGCTAGATTAAGATTAGAAAGGTTGATATTACTTGATTTAGGTAGTGACTGCAGTCTGATAATATACTCTACTAGGTTAGAGTTAGAAATTGATAATTACGTGCTTCAGGTGAGGATAGAAAGGTGATAATACATTGGCTTCAGTGAGATAGAAGGTTGATAATTGCAGTTAGGTGAGGATAGAAGGTTGATGATTACTTGGATAGGTGAGGATAGAAAGGTAAGATAATTACCAGCAGGTGAGGATAGATGGTTGATGATTACTTAGCTAGAGTGAGTATAGAAGGTTGATATTGTCTTGATTAGGTAGGAGTTAGAAAGGTTGATAATTAGTAGCTCAGTGAGGATAGAAAGGTTGATAATAGCTCTCAGTGACGATAAAGGTTGATAATTACTTGGCTTCAGTGAGATAGAAAGTTGATAATAATGCCAGCTCGGTGAGATAGAAGGTTGATAATTACCCAGCTCAGTGAGGATAGAAGGTTGATATTACTTAGCATAGTGAGGATAGAAGGTTGATAATTACTTAGCATGGTGAGGATAAGAAGTTTGATAAATGCTAGCTAGGTGAGGATAGAAGTTTGATAATTTCTTAGCTAGGTTATAGTGAAGTTTGTAGAACTCTTCTAGGTGAGGAGAAAGGTTGATAATTTCTTAGCTAGGTTGTAGCTGAGGTGATAAGAACTCTGCTCAGTAGTGACTGAATTTGATAAGAACTCTGCTAGGTGAAAATAGATGGTTGATGAATATTTGGCTTGGAGTGAGATAGGAGGTTGATAATACCCAGCTAGGTGAGGATACATGGTTGATGATTACTTAGCTAGGTGAGGATACATGGTTGATGATTACCTAGCTAGGTGAGGATAGAAGGTTGATGATTACCAGATAGGTGAGGATAGAAGGTTGATAATTACTTTGCCAGGTGAGTTAGAAGGTTGATAATTACTTAGCTAGGTTATGAGTGAAGTTTGGAAAAGACCTCTACTAGGTGAGGATAGAAGGTTGATAATTTCTTAGCTAGGTAGTGACTGAAGTTTGATAAGAACTCTGCTTTGTAGTGAATTAAGTTTGATAAGAACTCTTCTTGGTAGTGACTGAAGTTTGATAATTACTTGGCGAGGTGAGGATAGAAGGTTGATAATTACCAGCTAGGTAATGACTGAAGTTTGGTAAAACTCTACTAGGTGATGATAGAAGGTTGATAATTACTTAGCTTCGTGATGACTGAAGTTTGATAAGTACTCTATTAGGTGAGGATAGAAAGTTGATAATTACTTGGCTCGGTGAGGATAGAAGGTTGATAATTACTTGCCTCGGTGAGAATGAAGGTTGATAATTTCTTGGTTAGAGTGAGGATTGAGTTTGATAAGAACTCTGCTGGTAGTGACTGAATTTTGATAAGAACTCTGCTGGGTGAGGATAGATGGTTGATGATTACTTGTCTAGGTGAGGATAGGATGTTTATAATTACTTGGTCAGGTGAGTGTAGATGGTTGATGATTACTCAGCAAGGTGAGGATAGAAGGTTGATGATTACTCAACTAGGTGAGGATAGTAGGTTGATAATTACTCAGCTAGGTGAGGATAGAAAGGTTGATAATTACTCAGCTAGGTGAGGATAGAAAGTTGATGATTACTCAGCTAGGTGAGATAGAAGGTTGATAATTACTCAACTAGGTGAGGATAGAAGGTTGATAATTACTCAGCTAGGTGAGATAGAAGGTTGATAATTACTCAACTAGGTGAGGATAGAAAGTTGTTGATTACTCAGCTAGGTGAGAGATAGAAGGTTGATAATTACTCAGCTAGGTGAGATAGAAGGTTGATAATTACTCAGCTAGGTGAGATAGAAGGTTGATAATTACTCAGCTAAGTGAGATAGAAAGGTTGATAATTACTCAGCTAGGTGAGATTGAAAGGTTGATAGTACTGCAGCTAGGTAGAGGATAGAAGGTTGATAATTACTCAACTAGAGTGATGATAAAGGTTGATAATTACAGTAGCTCAGTGAGGATAGAAGGTTGATAATTACTTAGCTAGGTGAGATAGAAAGTTGTAATTACTTAGCTCAGTGAGGATAGAAATTGATACTACGTAGCTCAGTGAGAGATAGAAAGGTTGATAATTACTTAGCTAGAGTGAGATAGAAGGTTGATGATTACTTGAATAGGTGAGATAGAAAGGTTGATAATTACTTGGTAGTGAGGATAGATGGTTGATAATTACTTAGCTAGGTGAGTATAGAAGGTTGATATTACAATTAGAGTAGAAGGTTAGAAAGGTTGATAGTGGTAGCTCAGTGAGATAGAACGTTGATAGTACCAAAAGCTCAGTGAGGATAGAAAGTTGATACCGTAGCTCAGTGAGGATAGAAAGGTTGATAATTACTTGGATAGGTGAGGATAGAAGGTTGATAATTACTTAGCTAGGTGAGATAGATGGTTGATAATTACAGCTAGAGTGAGTATAGAAGGTTGATATTAGAGCACTTGATTAGGTAGGGTTAGAAGGTTGATGATTACTCAGCTAGGTGAGATAGAAGGTTGATAATTACTCAGCTAAGTGAGGATAGAAGGTTGATGATTACTCAGCTAGGTGAGATTGAAGGTTGATATTACTCAGCTGGGTGTGAGGATAGAAGGTTGATAATTACTTGGCTAGGTGAGGATATAAGTTTGATAATTACTTGGCTTGGTGAGGATAGAAGTTTGATAATTCATTGGGTATGTTATGAGTTTAAGTTTGGTATGAACTCTGCTAGGTAGTGACTGAAGTTTGTTAAGAACTCTGCTAGGTGATGATAGAAGGTTGATAATTACTTGGCTTGGTGATGACTGAAGTTTTGGTAATAACTCTGCTAGGTAGGGATAGAATGTTGATTATTACTTGGCCAGGTGAGGATATATGCTTGAATACTTGGCTAGGTGAGGATAGAAGGTTGATAATTACTTGGCTCGGTACTGACTGAAGTTTGATAAGATCTCTGCTCTGTAGTGAATGAAGTTTGATAATTACTTGGCTAGGTGTTTATAGAAGGTTGATAATGCCAGCTAAGTAATGACTGAAGTTTGGTAAGAACTCTGCGAGGTGATGATAGAAGGTTGATAATTACTAGGCTAGGTAATGACTGAAGTTTGGCAAGAACTCTGCTAGGTGAGGATAGAAGGTTGATAATTATTTGTCTAGGTTGTGACTGAAGTTTGATAAGAACTCTGCTTGATGGTTCATGATTACTCAGCTAGGTGATGATAGAAGGTTGATAATTACTTGGCTCAGTGAGGATAGAAGGTTGATAATTACTTGTCTCGGTGAGGATAGAAGGTTGATAATTACTTAGCTCAGGTGAGGATAGAATTGATAATTACTTAGCTCAGTGAGGATAGAAAAGAGGATGATACCACTTAGCTAGGTGAGGATAGAAGGTTGATAATTACTTGGATAGGTGAGGATAGAAGGTTGATAATTACTTGCCAGGTGAGGATAGATGGTCGATGATTACCAGCTAGGTGAAGTATAGAAAAGGTTGATATTACTTGATTAGGTGGGGTTGAAGGTTGATAGTAAGCTCAGTGAGGATAGAAACGTTGATAATTACTGCTCGGTGAGATAGAAGGTTGATAATTACCAGCTCAGTGAGGATAGAAGGTTGATAATTACTTAGCATGGTGAGGATAGAAGTTTGATAATTACTTGGCTAGGTGAGGATAGAAGGTTGATAATTTCTTGGCTAGGTTATGAGTGAAGTTTGGTAAGAACTCTTCTAGGTGAGGAGAGAAGGTTGATAATTTCTTAGCTAGGTTGTGGCTGAGGTGATAGAACTCTGCTCAGTAGTGACTGAATTTGATAAGAACTCTACTAGGTGAAAATAGATGGTTGATGAATATTTGGCTAGAGTGAGGATAGGAGGTTGATGATTACTTAGCTAGGTGAGGATACATGGTTGATGATTACTTAGCTGGGTGAGGATACATAGTTGATGATTACTAGCTAGGTGAGGATAGAAGGTTGATGATTACTTGGATAGGTGAGGATAGAAGGTAGATAATTACTTTGCCAGGTGCGGTTAGAAGGTTGATAATTACTTGGCTAGGTTATGAGTGAAGTTTGGAAAGACCTCTGCTAGGTGAGGATAGAAGGTTGATAATTTCTTAGCTAGGTAGTGACTGAAGTTTGTTAAGAACTCTGCTAGGTGATGATAGAAGGTTGATAATTACTTGGCTTGGTGATGACTGAAGTTTTAATAACTCTGCTAGGTAGGGATAGAATGTTGATTATTACTTAGCAGGTGAGGATATATGCTTGAATACTTAGCTAGGTGAGGATAGAAGGTTGATAATTATTTGTCTAGGTTGTGACTGAAGTTTGATAAGAACTCTGCTTGATGGTTCATGATTATTCAGCTAGGTGAGGATAGAAGGTTAATAATTACTTGAGGAGGTGAGGATAGAAGGTTCATAATTACTTGTCTAGGTGAGGATGGAAGGTTGATAATTACTTGGCTCGTTGAGAGATAGAAGGTTGATAATTACCAGCTCGTTGAGGATAGAAGGTTCATAATTACTTGTTTGGGTGAGGATAGAAGGTTTATAATTACTTGTTTTGGTGAGGATAGAAGGTTGATAATTACTTGGCGGTGAGGATAGAAATTTTATAATTTCTTAGCTAGGTTATGTGTGAGAATTTGGTAAGAACTCTATTAGGTGAGGATAGAAGGTTGATAATTTCTTCGCTAGGTAGTGACTGAAGTTTGGTAAGAACTCCACTAGATGATGAAAGAAGGTTGATAATTGATACTTGGTCAGGTGGGGATAGATGGTTGAATACTTGGGTAGGTGAGGATAGGAGGTTGATAAATACTTGGCTAGTTAAGATTAGAAGGTTGATAATTACTTGGTTAGGTAGTGACTGCAGTCTGATAATAACTCTGCTAGGTTAGGTTAGAAGATTGATAATTACGTGGCTCGGTGAGGATAGAAGATTGATAATTACGTGGCTCAGTGAGGATAGAAGGTTGATGATTACTTAGCTAGGTGAGGATAGAAGGTTGATAGTTACTTAGATAGAGTGAGATAGATGGTCGATAATTACTTAGCTAGGTGAGGATAGAAGGTTGATATTGCAATTAGGTAGAGGTTAGAAAGGTTGATAAGTATTTAGCTCAGTGAAGGATAAAACGTTGATAATTACAGCAGTGACGATAGAAGGTTGATAATTACGGCTTCGGTGAGATAGAAAGGTTGATAATTAGCTCGGTGAGGATAGAAGGTTGATAATTACTAGCTCGGTGAGGATAGAAGGTTCATAATTACAGCATAGTGAGGATAGAAGTTTAGTAATTACTAGCTAGGTGAGATATAAGTTTGATAATTTCTTAGCTAGGTTATGAGTGAAGTTTGGTAGAACTCTTCTAGGTGAGGAGAGAAGGTTGATAATTTCTTAGCTAGGTTGTGGCTGAAATTTGATAAGAACTCTGCTCGGTAGTGACTGAATTTTGATAAGAACTCTGCTAGGTGAAAATAGCGGTTGATGAATATTTGGCAGGGTGAGGATAGGAGGTTGATAATTACTTGGCTAGGTGAGGATACATGGTTGATGATTACTTGGCTCGGTGAGAATGAAGGTTGATAATTTCTTGGTTAGGTGAGGATTGAGGTTTGATAAGAACTCTGCTGGTAGTGACTAAATTTTGATAAGAACTCTGCTAGGTGATGATAGAAGGTTGATAATTACTTGGCTTAGTGATGAATGAAGTTTTGGTAATAACTCTACTAGGTAGGGATAGAAGGTTGATTATTACTTGGCCAGGTGAGGATATATGCTTGAATACTTGGCTAGGTGAGGATAGAAGGTTGATAATTACTTGGCTAGGTAGTGACTGAAGTTTGATAAGATCTCTGCTCTGTAGTGAATGAAGTTTGATAATTACTTGGCTAGGTGGGGATAGAAGGTTGATAATTACTTGGCTAAGTAATGACTGAAGTTTGGTAAGAACTCTGAGGTGATGATAGAAGGTTTATAATTACATGGCTCGGTGAGGAAATAAGGTTGATAATTACTTAGCTAGGTAATGATTGAAGTTTGATAAGAACTCTGCTAGGTGAAAATAGATGGTTGATGAATATTTGGCAGGGGTGAGGATAGAATTGATAATTACTCAGCTAGGTGAGATACATGGTTGATGATTACTTGGATAGGTGAGATAGAAGGTAGATAATTACTCGCCAGGTGAGGTTAGAAGGTTGATAATTACCAGCTAGGTTTTGAGTGAAGTTTGGAAGAACTCTACTAGGTGAGATAGAAGGTTGATAATTTCTTAGCTAGGTTATAGAGTGAGAAGTTGAGTAGAACTCTTCTAGGTGAGAGAAGGAGGTTGATTAATACTTAGCTAGGTGAGGATACATGGTTGATGATTACTTAGCTAGGTGAGGATAGAAGGTTGATAATTACTTGGATAGGTGAGGATAGAAGATAGATAATTACTTGGCCAGGTGAGGTTAGAAGGTTGTAAGTACTTAGCTAGGTTATGAGTGAAGTTTGGAAAGAACTCTGCTAGGTGAGGATAGAAGGTTGATAATTTCTTAGCTAGGTAGTGACTGAAGTTTGATAAGAACTCTGCTTCAGTAGTGAATTAAGTTTGATAAGAACTCTTCTTGGTAGTGACTGAAGTTTGATAATTACTGCGAGGTGAGGATAGAAGGTTGATGATTGCAGCTGGGTAATGACTGAAGTTTGGTAAGAACTCTGCTAGGTGATGATAGAAGGTTGATAATTACTTGGCTTGGTGATGACTGAAGTTTGATAAGTACTCTACTAGGTAAGGATAGAAAGTTGAATAATTTCTTGGCTCGGTGAGAATGAAGGTTGATGATTACTCAGCTAGGTGAGGATAGAAGGTTGATAATTACTTGGCTAGGTGAGGATAGAAGGTTGATTATTACCAGCTGGAAATCGTTGATTACTCAGCTAGGTGAGATAAGAGGTTGATAATTACAGCAGTTGGTGAGGATAGAAGGTTGATAATTACAGCTAGGTGAGATAGAAGGTTGATGCAGCAGGTGAGGATAGAAGGTTGATTACTTAGCAAGGTGAGGATAGAAGGTTGATGATTACTTAGCAAGGTGAGGATAGAAGGTTGATGATTACTTAGCAAGGTGAGGATAGAAGGTTGATGATTACTTGGCTAGGTAATGATTGAAATTTGATAAGAACTGTGCTAGGTAGTGACTGACTTTTCATAATAACTCTGCTAGGTAGTGACTGAATATTGAAAAGCACTCTACTCATTAGTGACTGAAGTTTGATAATTACTTGGCTAGGTGAGGATAGAAGGTTGATTACTTGGCAAGGTGAGGATAGAAGGTTTGATTACTTGGCTAGGTGAGGATAGAAGGTTGATTACTTGGCTAGGTGAGGATAGAAGGTTGATAATTACTTGGCTAGGTGAGGATAGAAGGTTGATAATTACTTGGTTAGGTAGTGACTGAAGTTTGATAATTAAGTGGCGAGTGAGGATAGAAAGTTGATTACCAGCAAGGTGAGATAGAAAGGTTTGATTACCCAGCTAAGTGAGATAGTAAGGTTGAATTACTTAGCTAGGTGAGGATAGAAAGTTGATTACTTAGCTAGAGTGAGGATAGAAGGTTGATAAATTACTTAGCTAGGTGAGTTAGAAGGTTGATAATTACCAGCTAGGTGAGGTTAGAAGGTTGATAATTACTTGGTGAGGTGAGATAGAAGGTTGATAATTACTTGGTGAGGTGAGGATAGAAGGTTGATAATTACTTGGCTAGGTGAGGATGGATGGTTGATAATTAGCTGGAGTGAGGATGGATGGGTGATAATTACAGCTAGGTGAGGATAGAAGGTTGATAATTACTTAGCTAGGTGAAAAAATAAGGTTGATAAGAATTGCGCATTTTATTTCTGAGCTTTGCTGTTTATGTTTGAAGAACTACTTTATGATATAACTTGTTCCTGTGTTTTGTAGGGATCAAATTTCCAATAAAAACTTCCATGAAACTATCCAGAAATTGGAGCAGAAGTTTGTGGAATTGATAGAAAAGCAGCTTGATGAACACTCTCAAAGAATGACAGCAGAGCTCCAAGCCAGTCTACGAGAATGTTTCCAAACGTGTCAGCAACAGCTGAACTTACAAATCAAAGAACTTCTAGAGGGCCAACTTCAGGCCCTGGAGAACCAGCTGTCTATCAAGTTTAGACAGCAGATGGATGACTTCGAACAGAAGATATGTTGTAAGTTAGATGAATTTACAGAACAGTTAAATAATGACTCGGAGTAACTTGTTCTTTCTTTCTTTCAGTTTCATGTTTTTTAGGTGGATTGTACATCCATTAGATAAATTATTGTAAAAAGTACACCTGTTTTGATAAAATGTTCAGAATTTTAGTAAGAAATCCTCTCTTTATCAGAGACTATTATGACTATTTATTGAAACTTTGTGGGACTGTTTTGCTCTTGAACAAGAAATTGAAGTCTTCCAACAGTCACATTTACTTTGTTTTCAGTAATTTTAATACAACTAGGTATACAGAAATTAGCAAAATATTCATGTTACACTAAAAAGATGCATCACTGATGGCATGAAGATGAGTTTTATCAGGTTGGCCACGGAACAACATGGATGTGGTACATTGTGGTATTGAACCTGTTAGGTTGTTTGAAAGGACTTTTTAAAATGTAACTTTTTCTTTTTTTTTATCAAACAACACGAGCTGGGTGACTACATGAGCTCATTACTTAATAACATAAGATTTGGAATAATATTAAGTAATAATTAAACTCTAATTTTGGTGAGTCATGTCACTAATGAATTAATAATAATGATAGTAATATTTTGAGTATATGATCTATTGATTAAGTTTTGTGACACTAATAACTGTCTGTTGGAAATTAGTTGTATGAACTAATAGCTCAGTTCTTCAGCTGTAGTTATGGTTGGTTTAAATAAGTGAATGTAAAGAAAACTGTCACAACATTTGAACTCTTGGAATGTTTTATGTGTGATCTTATGGTTCTAGAAATTAATGTACGGTACAATGAAACTTTTCAAAAGTATATGTTGACAAGAAGTTGGAGCTATGTGTGTGCCAGACCCATGCTAGAGAACCTGGTATACTTTCCAACCAGAACTGTTAAGTATTGACCAATCAGCTATTGGGATGTTTCTAAAATTGGGTATCAAGGTTTACCAGCAAATTCAACTCAATAGATGTGACCTTATTGAAGTCAAAGACAAGGTCAACTGTATTTCTGATAGAAAAAGTTGAGAAATTAAAATGTTTTTTTCGACGAAGAAATGCAGCCAGTTTTGTAAACCAAATTTTCTACTTCAGACTGTAGTCTGCTTTCTATGTTTTGGCAAAGCGTAATTATTTTTTTAAATCAAAATTCTTACATTTTGAAGCAGCAGAAGATTTATTCAGTAGTTTACTCAACGTTTTGACGTTTAGGGTATTTAATATTTTTAAAGATACAAGAGAGCACTTTGAACCATAAAAAGTAATTCTGTGACTCAAATACATTTACAGAAAACATCACTAGGTGGAAGTTTTGGGTATAGAATAGTAATAGGTCATGTTTTACCACCTTCTGCATGTTAGCACACATCCAAAACAAACATTAAATATACGTTTATTTATTTATAAAGAATTAACACATCAGATAAAGTACAAACATTTCTCTTATAGGCAAATTTCATCTTTTTGCTAATAAATGACTTTTAAAATAAAGGAATGTTCTTTTTTTAAGGAACCAAGAAAATTTCTACTAATCAATGCCATGTGCTTATAGAAGCTAATAACTAAACATATAATTCTGAGTAACTCAAACAACCAGTTCTTGAAAATTACTGAAAGCAATCCTGTTGGTAAATTGACTTAATCTGTGACCACTACAGAGGTGTCGACAAAATGATGGTTTCATGTTGTAGAAAAGTATCTCCTAAAGTTTGCCAGTAAAGGAAAATTTCAGGTCTTATTATGTACTATCAATGTAATTTATGATGCCTTGGAAAAGGTAATCATAATTAAACAATTAGCTCCACTGATTATTGCTTGTTCCTATGTACAGCTCATATCTTTTCTGGCTTTACCCTATTAATGGAAATTACTTCTTACAACTTACATGTGGTTTATTATCTTGTTATCTAGCAAGCTTCAGAACTGTAAAAACCTTACTCTTTTGGCAGATGTTCTTGAGAAAGGCACACATCTTTAGAAAACTTTAGCTATTCTTGTTTCAGTTCTAAATCAAAACAACAGAAAGAAACTGAAGGGACAATTAAAATATTGTATATTTGAAAAATAACCTTTGACAAGTTATCGTGTTTAAAAAAAATTAACACATTGCTGAATTAGAAAAGAAAATGCTTTGTAAGATGTTTAAAAAATATCTCGATTCCCCCTTAGACATTCCACTTCTTTTGACTTCAGTAACTGAAAAGAAAAAAGATTGTTGTTAACAAGTATACCAATCGATAGTGAGAAGTTCTGTCATTTTACCATGGATTAAACACTGATACTAGAAGTAAATCAATGAACAATACATATACTGTGACTTAACCACTAAACTGAAGGCACATAACATAATTCTTGAGCTGGTTTTATAAGTTCACCTCAGTTTCACTGCAAAGTGATCCTTTTACTAGGCAGTGATCACAGAGATAATGATACTAATAATCCTTATAGAGCTTAGCTGGAGGATAGGAATCTGTAAGTTACAAATATGTTAAAACTTATGACGTTTAGTTACAGTACTTATCTCTCTCTTTATCCCATTGCTTTAGACAGTTTAACTTCAAAATTCAATAGTAACTTTTATATCAAGCAGACAATATTTTACACATAAAAGTAGGAAAACTAATATTATAGTCTACCACCAATTCATCATTAAAATTTATAAGTACAAAATTAAGAGATGTTTCTTAACACAATTCTTAAGTTGCTCCACCTTCAGAGCCAGGCTTGAGAAGGATGTTTACACAGTGTGTTAAGAATCATATAAAACAGCAAAGGCAGAACTGAACTGAGCAGCAGCCCACCAGGAACTGTGACATAGAACTAGAAATGCTAAGAGAGACATGTTATAAATATTATCTGACTAAAAAAACTGCACTGTGGTTTATCAAGCTAGTTCATAACTTCAACCTGATAAAAGATGTCAGTGAAACATTTAGAAACACAACAGAACTGTTTAACAATACTGTCAAATCAAGAACAGTAAACTTTGTATTTCATGTAATCTAAATCAAATTATTGAGGTCTTAAATAGAGTAATATTCTAGTATTCATTGTATTATAACAGCGTAATGACAATATTCTAATGTTTATTGTATCATGGCAATATTAAAGTTCTGATTAGAATACAATAGCATATATCTCATAATGACAACATATGTTCACTAATTAAGAAAACAAGAATGATGTAGCAAACAGCGCAATCCATGACCACCAATAAACTATAATCATATTAGAACAATTTATGCCTACCCTTTCACATGGGTGTTGGAGCTACACCAATAGTACCCGTAGCTGCTGTTGGTAGAGATCTTCCTGCAATGGTGTTGGGCTTGATTGATCAACAGTTTGGTCATTTAAAGTGTGTCTACACTGAAACGCGTATTTGAAAAATTCATAAACTGACCATGCCACTGCCGTTGAGGGCACCTGTGAAACTACTGCGTGCTTGTAAGCCTTGGAAATAGCCTTTCAAACCTTTGAACTTGTACCACGGTCACTGCTGCATTAAATAAGCCATTAGCGTGGGATTTTTTTATCACATGAAGAGTTTCACGTTCTTGGGTGTTTAGTAAAGTCTTACACACGTCCAGTGGGGTAGTCGCGGCAGCGGCAAATGCTCCAGCTACAGCCCCCGACACCATGTGAGCCGTGGGACTGTACGTCCGTTTTTCATTTGTTACGTTTTGCATAAACTCATAGGTCATAAAGTGAATACTCTGGAAGGGGATGTTCATGGACAATTGGGTGGAGTAACTGCGATAGAATGCTCTTACACCTTCTCTCTGCCATATTCTTCTCACACAATCAATGGTGTTTCTGTATGGGCTAGAGAACATCTGCATTCTTTGCTTGATAACTGAAAATTGAAGTTAGTTCATCATTAATCCAAACATATAACTATGAATCACACACACACACAAAAGGCTTAAGCGTATACGTATTAGAAAAAGTATACATGCCACTAAAACATATACTCCTATCCTAGAACATCTATAACTTTCTACTGGTAGCACCTTTTGTAAAAATTCTGATATAAATTAACTGTTATTACCATAACAGAATCAACATAATTAGGGTTACGCACATCAGTTACGTTCTCACACAAAGATAGTCATCTTACCATCTGTTGGAGTCATCACTGCATCATGGACCAATGTTGCTAAACAACCAGCAGCTCCTGTAAACAAAGTTTCAAGCATAAATAGCAGCTTGGAAAGTTCACCAAATCTTATTAAGAATTTGTTACTTCCTAGGATTATATGCCCATCTTATTCAAGAATTAAGTGCATTGAGTGACATAGTGTTTTCACGCCCAACAAATTTTAAAAATGTTGTTTGCCAGAAATACATTTTCTGACATGTATACACACTAGGATGTACAAATGCACCTAACATCCCAGCTTTCTCCAAAGGTGAAAACTAAAAGTTCTAATTTACTTAAGATATAAGAATAGTTCAGCTATTTTCTGTATACCATCTGGAACTGGATACCTGTAAAACTTACTAAATTTATTCATTGTGTAAGAATAAATTGTTGTTAAAGTCTGCAAGTCTAGTCTCCACTATGTGCATTAAAATGAAAGTATTAGCTGTATAAACCATCAGACTTACTGAGGGCATTTTCAACAATACTGAAAATAAAACTACACTATAGGCTATATGTGTTTCAGTGTTACAATTTACACACACACACCAGGGGGCTAATAAATTCTAGTTAAAATTCAAAGCTACGAGTTTTGCTTGCTGGTGGGAATCAAACCTGAACTTTCTGCAGATGTACCTGCAGATGTCATTTTAAGAAGCCAATCTGGATTCTTAACCTAAGTTATTTTTTACCCTTACACTGATTATCAATAGTTTGTCCATTTAAAAGATGTAAACTACTACATCTTGACTTCTTATGCTAGAATCTTGAGGCAACTGGAAAAAATTTAGACAATTTGACACAGTAACAAATTTTTACCTTGAGAAACTGGACTATGGGCTCCAGTTTCAGTACCACTGAAAACTCGCTTCATTTTTTCGTAACAAGAAAAGTATAGTGCATGTGCGGGCCCTGCTCCGCAAACTACAGCACTCATTCCTCGGACAGGTCGAAAAACTCCTTCAAACCTGACCATTTTGTACAAACCTTCTGATAGTGAATGGTAGGTGGCCTTAGGATTTGGTTGAAGACTCTGCATCCTTGTCTGGAGAGAAACAGTGAAAATAAAACCTAGAGTTTCACCTTGATTTTTGTAACTCCTGCCCTTACAGCTCTTTTACATGTGACACAGTATCACCTTAACACAGTTTTGTAAGGTTAGTGATATCCAAGCCAATTATTTTAACAGATACTTACTGAATCACAAACATGGCAATGTGCATTACTTATAGTATACATTAGTATATTAATGAGGCCCTTAGAATACACAATATATTACACCTCTTACATTATCAGTGCCTAGAATTAAATACAGAATAAACAAAAACCACGACATAAAGAATTGGAAATAAAACCACATGTAGAGAGCAAGATAATAAAATAATTTGTAGCGTTAAAAACTTAAAAATAGAACAATTTTACTAAGAAAATAAATGTAATATAATCAGTAAACTTTATAGAAATACAAGATAGAAAGAATGAGTGTATATTAACAATCTAGACAAGGCAAGGGTTAAACAGATATAAATAAAATCGTACCTTCACTGAGTCTAATGGATAAATAATGCAGTGTTCCATAATACCTGCTGCAGCTCCTGCAATCATGTGGATCACAGAGTTATTGGAAGGTAAATATTCATAATCGTCAGTATTCCATTCTCAGAATTGTCCTGGTACAGTCAGCAGGTCGAATACTGTGTGTAAACATATAAGGTTAGACTGTCTCCAATACAACCAAAACTATAGCTCATCATACGAGACAACCTTTCTTGTGTGAACATTTGATTACTGTTGTATTTCCCATTAATAAACAAATAAATATTCCTGAACTTTGTGATTTTCAAGTAAACATACATAAAATTGTGTATTAAGTGTACAATCAGTGAAGTTTATCTTTTCTTTCAATTACTGTCATTAATTATCAGTGTGATGTTAAAACAGGTAAAATGCAAATTGTAATGGAATAAGATATAATTTTAAATATAAACCTAAATTTTCAATTATATTTCATACTTCAAGTCATTTCTATTTATTTTAAAAATAATGAAGCCTTTTCTGGCATAAAAAAAGTTTAACTATAATGTTAAAAGTTATAATTTTCCAAAATGAAAATAATTCTGACAGGTACTTCCATAACTGCCTTACTAAATAAACTGTTGGGATAGAATTAAAATCTGTTATGGTTTATGTGGGAATATTCTGTAAGTTTTTGTGAAATTCCATGAACCTGTAAGATGATTCTGACTGATCAGCAATGATCTACGACTGAGAAATGCTAACACTACACTTCTATTCCAATACTAAGTACTCTAGACGAGACAAAAACTTTTCCCTACAGCTGTTGGGTCTTGTTCAAGTTATAACACACATTACAGATGGTTTTGCATTAGCAGTAGTTCTGAATATGTTTTTAAATTTGTTTAGTGTGTTATTTATGAACTTAAAATGGTGAGTTTTTTTAAATTTCTTAAAAACAATGTGTTGTAACTTTTAGGAACCTCGACATTTAGGAAAACAAAATTTATTTTTAAGTATGGCAACACAGATAATTATCTTTTAAAAAAGTCAAGAACAACCCAGTGAGTGTGACAAGATGAGGCTGAAATTTAACCTTTATTAATTTTATTTTAACAATCCGTGAAATAAGATGTAGTTAGAAGGTAAATAACAACATCTTGTGATGTGTAAAATCACATTATATGTGCATGATTCAGTGTTAACAAGGCCAGGACTCATCAAACCAGTTACAATATGATAGACATAATACAGGTACAGGTGCCATATATATATAATATTCCTTTCTAATTACATAAGGCAGTTTTCATAAAGTGAAAAAAGTCCACACAGAAGTATTATTTCAGTAATTAAAACCTAATTAAGTGTTGCATTTGTACACAAACATAAAAATATTAAACACATTTGATCCTGGTTATTAAGGAGAAACAAATAGTAACAACAAATGATAACTAACAGTTATTTGTAACTGGAACATCAGAGTTGATTAATCCCATATATAGTTTCATTACTGACTCAAAAAAAAAACTAAATAATCTTTCTGAAGTTTGACAACATACAGAATATCACAGACATCCACATTTGACCTATTTCAGCAAATGTAAGTATCAAAAGAAAAACAACTAGGACAACCATCCATACGTGAACTAATGATTAATATAGCAAATGTTGATTTATGCACACACAATGTTTATACAGATTATTTATTTATACACAGTTAATCAGAATACTCTTAATTTTTTTTTTTATGGAGAACAATAAATCAAAACTTATAGTTCACCTTGTGGATGCAATTTAATGATACCAATATTATTAGATCTTCATGTTAAAAATGTTTTTATATAATTAAACTGCTCACAGCTACCCTAACAGGTGATTTTTTAACATATTTAAGAATCAACACATGACCAGACCAGGATTACTTGCCAATGACAATCACCCACCAGACTTCCATCAATACTCTCCAACCTTACCTAAAGAAGTACATAACATCGTAATTATTATAAAATAGTACAACATGAATATAATTAGGCTCCCAAATGAAATGTTCCTGTGTCAAAAGTTAAACCATTTGTCAGTCTAAGCTTGTTGGTTTGTTCATGTTTCTACAGAAAAATAAAATCAGATATTCAGTAACCAGTTTTAACACAGTTTTCATTGCTCGTGCTTGACGATACAAATAAATTACACAGAATTTAAAACAAACAGATTAAAATATATTTAAGAAATTTGTTTTTGTCTACTTTTCACTTACTTCCTATATTCTTGTCTCACAACAAGCAAGGTCGGTTACCTCTACCGTAGAAAATGGGAACACGCTACATGTACTGTCCACATGAAAGCAAACACCTGTAAATGAAGAGAAATGAAAGAAACTGTTTCACAGCTGAGAACACTTCTGTACACTAACTACACATATTGTGCACTATGGACACGCAATAACCTACATAACTGTTATTTAGTTTTTACATATTTCACATAAAACATGTTAAAACAATATACAACGTAAATATTCAATAATTAAATGAGGCAAACTTGCACAAACTGAAAACATCAACCAGTGCAACAAGGTCTGCCTTCAAAACTGAACAAGATGTTATCATGATACTTGGACAAGTAGTGCAATGGTAGAACAATGGAACAGACTGGCTCGGTTACTGCACTTAGTGGTAACATACACAATATTTGGTTGGTCTAAACTTGTTCTTTTGATTCATTTGTACAAAAAACATTTTACTCTTCTAAACAGCTATTTTTACAAATCTCTCCAGTAAAGTCTCAATAATGAAAAAACATATATATATATATACATATATCGTTAAACTGAAGTTTAATGACACTTAGCAAACCCTTGAGATGTACCCTCACCATTTTCATTTGTTATAAGATTTTAACAGGAACCTCACAGAAAAGTCTAATTAGTTAAACTAGATCTTTCAAGAGGTTGAGGAGATGTGTACACCATTTATAGTTGTGGTTAATGTGTTATTATGTTTTATTTAGACAAATTAAGGAGACTTCTTATACACTAAATTTGTGTTATGCACAATGAGCTATCCATACTGTGCCCACTACAGGGAACTTAGTGTTATTAGCCCTAAAACCAGAAGGGGCCTTTCCAAATGAAAATGTACACATACTATAAAGTAAACATAACACAAATAAAATAACACTATTTAAAAAAACCTGTAATGATGATTTGTCTTCTATTTACCATGAAAATGCTTCAACCAACTACTTCAGTTGTGCCACATTTTACCTCAGCAGTTACAGATAAGTGAAAATGTACAAACACCCGTTGCATTACAGCTACAACAATCATCTTTTGTAACACTGAGTACTGTAAATATATTTTACTAGTGAGTCTCAAACACTGGTGGTTCAACTGAGCTTCAAAATATTTAACTATGACAATTTTGTTTTTTTTAACCAGTTAATAATTTTTGTTAAGATTATTATGTACTAATAAATAATGACTGCCACTTGATAGTGATGTAATACAATTATCACTTATGTATACATATTAAAAGCAGTGTCTACAATGAAAGATCATACTGATAAACAACACAATTCAAACAATTAAAAGAAATTATACAAGCTTAGTCCCAAAAGCCTTCATTGATTAAAATAAACAAATACATAACAGTGGTAAGAAATTATGTTCAGTTTTTTCCTTGTAACTGTCTTGAAAACAATTGATTCTCATTAGAAGCTTCTATAATTCTTCAAATTTTACTGTATATTGATAACAATACTAATAATAAATACATAAATATAAATACATTCACTGTTGAATAATTATAAATTCTAATCTAACACAAAAGTGCCTTTGTTTTTAAGAATGAAAGTTTTCTCAAACAATGAATCTATATTCTTTTCATTACTCGTAACAATCTAAAATTTATCAAATGGATTTAGATTACATGAAATATTATTGTTAAGTTGTTTATGCTAAACAATTATATTCTTAACATGTTTAAATTTAAACTGAAAGATTTTTAATGTAACTAACGTAATATAATATTTATATAATAAAACGTTTTGACAAAAATATATAAAACAGATACAGTGTAAAATACTGTGTAACGTTTCTAAAAAAGTTCCTACTTGGAATTGCTATATAAAATATGAATGTTGCAGGAACGATGAATTTTTCAACTTTTTAGTCCAGCCACTTCAATATCCAATATAAATTCACACTTGTCCAGCACTGACATTAAACTTCAAGCTGAGGTAGTACTAATCCAGCGACACGTGCAAGTTAATAACTTGTCTTACACTGCACTCGTACATTCTAAAAAGTTCATAATGTGATAGGCCTAAAAATAGTAGCACTACAACTAATAATTTGTGTGATATTTATTTAAATAAATTATTTTACACATTTTCTTAATTTCTCAATTATGTGCCCCTTCTCTGAAATACATCGTCATTATTGCAAAAGTATGTCGAAATCATACCATAACATAACACGTCAATTCTACTATATCAAAGGTGTCCTTGCGACCACCGAGTCCTCACTCGATCTACACGTGCTTATCTTCTACGGAATAATCTAGGACTGATAAGTTTGAATTATGAAAGTGAAACTTGTCAGTATACGTATATATTTGTTATTTGATATATATATATATATACAATTAAATTGATTAAAACATTGCTTGTGAAAACTTAAAAAAAGACGTGAAAACGTTTAAACAATTAAGTGATTAAACTGCTACTGATACTTTTAAAATAACCTCTAAATAAATGAAAGTTAACTTTATAGATCTGAATAAAAACTAAACGAGGTGAATAATTACTATACATTTGGTTCCAGACAAATTATTACGGATATAATTAAAATACGTTTAATTAGTGACTATTTCAGATTAATAGTGAAAAATTAAACTATAATCTAAATGAAATAACTATATATAGTCACATCCTACACAATGTTATTTATATAAATTAGGAGTTATATTGGAATTTATGAGAGACTGAAATATAGCTCACTTTAAAAATATACAGTTTAAGTTATATTGAGTAATGTTCAATATCACGAATGTTTCAACACGTACCGCTGAGAAAGATATTGGTTTTTGTTTTATCATGTTAAAAATCAAAGTATTTACATTTGCCTTTAACTTGTGGTTTAAATTAATTAAAAAGCATGTAGTTATCATACAAACTGATAGAGAACAAATCAGCACTTGGAGACAGATGGATCTCGGAAATCACCGAGTGCCCATTCGTGACGTACAGAAATAATACTTTTTACGTTCAAACCTTTATGACAAATGGAGTTTCGCCAAATATTATTTTCTTTTTTACAATCATTTTAAAACTACGATATGTTACTTTGGAAAAATCCGTATGTAACTTTAAAATTATTTCTATTATTGTCAGCGATCCTTAAAATGCTCGTTTGTTTTTTGAAGTTCGCGCAAAGCTACTCGAGGACTATCTGCGCTAGCCGTCCCTAATTTAGCAGTGTAAGATAAGAGGAAAGGCAGCTTGTCGTCACCACCCATCGCCAACTATTTTACCAACGAATAGTGGGATTGACCGTCAAAATATAACGCCCTCACGGCTGAAAAGGCGAGCATGTTTGATGCGACAGGGATGTGAACCCTCAGATTACGAGTCGCACGCCTTAACTCACCTGGCCATGCCGGACCCATTGAAATGCAACATGGTGTCTCAAAGTTATTTCCAATCAGGCCTTGAAATTATCTGCTCAATCTTACGATCACACCCTGAAAAAAAAGGGCTGTTCCTTTAATTTCACAAAATCAGTATAACAATATGGAGAAGTCAGTTGACTTTGACGATTATACGTTTCTGAACACAAATTGCCATATTTTAGTGCAGATTTACACGATAGGCTCTGTCTGCAGCAATATTACAATCTCAAAATTTAAACATCTTCCACTTTACTACCTAATCACCAGAGACAACAGTTTTCTCAATGTTCTCCAAATCAGGAAAATGTGTGTGAAATCCGGAAAAGCTAAGTGTTAAGGCTATGCCGGTGCTACATGATTTAATACTAGTTTGTGTATTTCTTTTGTTGAAAGCTCCGCAACGAGCTATTCGTGTTGAGCTCACCACAGGAATCGAAGCGCATTTTTTTTTAGCATTGTAAGTCTTCAAACTGAGCCACTAATGACAAGAAACGTATTGAAGGTTCTTACGTAATTATTATTATTGGATAAAGTAAGAAATCGTGTTTTATCTATCAAAACCATTTCTTGCACCTATCAAAATGAAGTAACTTTAAATCTTTCAAAGTTGTAAATAATAAAAGTTGAAGGGTTCCTACACACTGTTTTACTTAAAATTGTATAGAAAAAATCTATGAATAAATTTACCAATCTTTTAAATATATCTGTGAATTCATTACTAGATAATCTGTATGTAAATATATACTTTTTTTATCACAGATGCTCCTTTTAGAAACAAATCAAATTTCTAGAATAGTTCATTTGTATGTTACATTCATATTAAACTTCACATTTAATTTGGTAAAATTTCGTTTGAAAACCACTATTTATTTATTTAATTGGTAAATTAAAGTATTTAATGATGTACCATTCTTACTGACCAAATCAGTCCTTCCTCCCAATGGTCAAGTGTTATTTTCCTTTTTTTTCAATTTGAAATAATTTTTGACTTGAACGTTTAAAAACACTTACACACACTAAGCAAGTACGTTTTATTTGTCAAATATGAGTCTACAAAATACTGTGTGAAAACTTTACAATATCTGGGAATCTGATGAACTCATTCCACTTTTAAATAAAACATATGAAGGTTGAATTACGTTCACTATTCCTTACAAAGTGATATATAAAAAATTACTAATAAATTCATTACAAGTCAGTAAAAGGTAGCTGTTTTCAATCATTTCTTATTACTTTCAAGTGATGTAAAATGGTTCAAATCTGAAATTTCACTTGATTATTCTTATCAATACTTAATATTACCCAAAAATATGAGGAATGATGACACTTGCAAACCACCTTTACAGTGGTAGTATTTTATTTAAAAAGTGATGTAAAAATAAACTAACACTAATATTCCTGTAAAGCTACAAACAAGAGCTATATTTCTGCAATAGTCATCCCAATTTTTAATTGACAGACTAGATGAAAGACATGCAGTCAACAATACTCACACTTACAGAATTCACAGTCTGACATGTCAGCCACCAGGGTATGTCCAAGTAATGATTAAAGGTAGAAATATAAGACTGTTATATAAGTGGACGACTTCTATAGTTTATAAATATTTTTTTTTTCCAAAGGATTTCTCTAAATAAAATACATTTAAAAAGAAAAATAATCCTACTTAAAAAAAAAAGATTCTAAATGTGATTTAATATACAGTTTCAGGTCACACCTTTGATAAAAAGAAAAGTCTTACAAACTTAATCAAACATAGCATTCAAATACACCTAAATTTCCAGACATAGATTGTTCATAAAGAAAAAAAAACTTTCATAATCATTACCATATTACAAGCAGTTATCAGACTACTGTAACAGGCATACAAAATAAACTTACATTTATAAATACTATCTAACGTAAGCAGTCTTTAAAACATTCAACCACTGCAAATTTCTTTACAAGTTCTACTACATTAGACATTTCCTTATGACACTTGCATATATTCATATAGGAAGCTTAAATAATTTTTTTGAAATTACTGTCAAAAAGAAGAAATATAAAGTAAGAAGACTCATTGTTTTATTATTTTGCCAGGTTCAACTCATATACTTGATCAAAAAATCACAGAAACAAACATTTCCTTGGGTCATTTATTGAAAAATTATGACCAAAATATCTAAGACTGCACTTTGACATGATATAATTTATATTTTTTGTTAATATGAGGTTGTATGAATATCATATACAGATAAATAGGCACAAGGAAATAAAACCAGAAAAATAGTTTTCCTTGAAGGGTCTGTTAACTAATTAGTAACAGATCACAAAATTGTCTTGAGAATAAAATTACTGGATTTCTTAAAACTGACTCAAAATACCTTTATTTTTTACATTCTCTGTTGTTACATGCTTAAGTATAAATTTTTCAAGTTTAAAAACATTAATATGTTGTTCTCTATACATCTAATTCAGTCTAATCTACTTTCCCTTCCCAAATGTCCACACGTTGTTTGGCAGCTTTTCTTTTCTTTTCTGTTGAAGAAATAACAAAACCTTTAGAACAAAGCAGTAATAAGTAGTAGTTATTTATCTAAGTAATATTTAAATACATGAAATAAAACAATTAGGTACTACTTGCAAGGATTGGATCTTAAAATAGTACTACAGTGCTACTTCCTAAACTAGGTGCCATAAGTAAGTACACAATACTTCTACTCATTCTACAGATTTGTACAGGGTTCTCAGTCCAAATGTCAATTATTTTTTTTTTTTGGTGGGGGGACTTTTATGCTGAGAAAATCTAGAAACACTACATTAAGGTATTCAGATACATATATGAAATAATGATAAATCACATAATCCTAGATGCTCTCATTTCATTAGTTATTTTACTTCTAAATTTTGAAATCCTTACTGACCTACTTACATGCAACAAAATTGTACTGGCACATTGCAGCTTACCCACTGACCACTAGGTTATGTCCAGTCCAACATAAATGATACATTTTACTGGCACATTGCAGCTCAACCACTGATCACTATGCTATATCCAATCAAACAAGAAAATAAATACTAGGCTATGCCAAGATCAACAGTATAGTTAAAGAAAAATTACTGCCACATTACAGCTCAACCTAGCAAGCTTACCATTAAGATATGCCAAGACCAATAGTTAGATAAGGGAAATTTTAATGAAGGTTGACTACAATATTATTCTATTGATTAACAACACAATACTATCTATAAATAATTATTATTTTATTACCTTTGGCTTCTTGTAACTTTGCCTTCTCTAGTTTTTGTTGTTCTCTTGAGACCTGGACCTTCAAACCCAAGGCACCGGACACAAGACGACGAGCCAGAGCAGCTGGCGTAGCTGGTGCGTGGTTTTGGGGGTTGCAAGAACTCTGAAAGATAAATCCCCTCCTTTTAATAGTCCACGTGGGTTGTATTATCCATGTCTATAGTCTTTACATATAAACATTTGTATAACATTCTTTGAAACATACATACAAAGAGAAATCTTCATTTGTTTAGTCCTAGATGCTGTTGTTTTTTACGCAAAACATTTTTGTACTTGCTAGGCGACAAATAGCATATAAATATATATATATAAAAAAAGACACAAGTTATGCTGCTTAAAAGACCCCAGAAGATATTGCCAACTCAGTAATAAGCTATCAGCTAATGATAATAACAAGAGGTAAAGAGAACTACATGCAAACAGGTAATAATGCTGGTATCTCCCAGGAATTTCAAACATGTTAACAGAATGTAAACACAAAAAACAGTCCTTCTTGTAACAATATTCAAGGTATTCTATCTCAATGGCCAAGGGTGCTAAAATATTGATAACAGCAAGAAAAGTTTTGTTTTGAATTTGAGGCAAAGCTACACAAGGGCTATCTGCACTAGCCATTCCCAATTTAGCAGTGTAAAACTAGAAGGAAGGCAGCTAGTCATCACCACCCACTGCCAACTCTTCGGCTACTCAAATAGTGGAATGACTGTCACATTATAACCCCAAGGCTAAAAGAGTAAGTACATTTGATGTGACTGGAATTCAAACCCATGACCCTCAGATTACAATTCAAGCCCTTAACCAGCTGGAATGCCAGGCCCAAGAAAAGTTTATTTTCAAATGTTAGACAAAATTCATTCATTTGTTCATCATATTACTATTCAAGTTATTCTTGTTTCATAAGACTAAAGGCAAAAAACTGCTAATGAATATTGTATTCAAACCTGGTCTAACCTACTAAAAAAACTACTGTGCAGGTCAAAGGGCTAATTGTGTTGTTGATTCTTCAAATAAAAGGAGAAATTTTATCAGTTTTGTCATCACTACTGGACAAGTTTTTCTTCAAAGTCATGATTTAAGCATCAAAGCCTACAGCAAAAACAGTTAGGTATATTGTGCCAAAATCTATGCACAGCTACTAAACAAATTCCTGCATAGGTTGTAGGGCTGCTTTTTCTAAGGTCTTCTTTGTTACAAACATAAGCCATTCAACCATCACAGAAATGTAGAAGTCACTACAACACTGTCAAAATATTCAGAAATGTTCCATTTTATGCTAGTCGGAAATGCTTTGTTTTATGAACGTGTTGATTTATAAGTGTCTCCAGCCTTACTATTAATGATTATACTTTTACAATCTGCTACAGAACAAATGGCTATGAATATCTTACTGAAAAATGGATAATAATAATAATGAATGCAGTAATGAGTACATCATAGGATAGTTTTAAGGTAATTCATGAGCCTTTGTTCTTTCAGCCTGGAAGAATTTCTGCCATAAAACAAATCTGTTTTGCTAATGTGCATCACTTGGAAAATAATTTGTGCTGCTCACAGTGAATTAAATGGAAACACCATGACAAGAATTCATAATTTCTTGAGTTAGTCATTCTTCACTGTCTCTACGTAGTTTTCTGTGACTATTTAAGTCAGTTTTTTAACACAAGACAACTACTGTAGTATACTTTCCTGTGTTTTATTCTACTGATTTTTGTAATTCCCCGAAACTGTGAGTGTGTATTTTAGTATTAATTCGTTATTGTTATTAATATTTGTTTCACAAGCCTACAACAAAATGGGTTGGGTATTTTACACAAAAACCTAAACAGATATATAATATATGAAACTCTGTAAACATCCATGACCTATTTAAATGTTAATTTCTTTTCACTGGAAGTTGATTTATGTCGCTATACATGCACAACTTATGCAATGTTGCTGTGAGTTTAAACTTGGTGCTTGTTAAACTCATTTTCAAATAAAACCTCAGACATAAAACCATCTGGCACAGAAAATAATGGATGGTTAATAAAAATAACGCCAATGTAGAAATAAACTGCTGAAGAACGTGTAACGTTCATCTGAAAATATACGTACGTACATAGCTCAAAATGTATTCTCCATAAATGGACATAAAAACTTATGATAATTAAAAACTGTTAATTTAAAAAGGGGAATAGAGATTGTCAAAAAAAGTACAGAAGCAAGCTGAATTCAAATACAAAGATTATATTTCCAGACCTAAAGCTAGAGACTCTAAGAAAAATAAGCACACTAATCTGGAAATATGTCCATATTATTTCCAACTGGTGATACTATTTTTATAATCCATAATTGTAAGTTTGGAAATATAATTTTGATTCAACTTGTTTGTGTAATTCTATTAATTCCTGCCCCCTGTTTATAAATTAACAATTTTTAATTATATTGTCTTACTGAAATATATAATTTATTAATTTAACACAATACAATTTCAAGTAATGTTCATTTAAATATGCAGATTTTTTTAAGTAAAGGCTTAGGTTATAAATTTAAAATCTATTTCATCTCGCACTCTACGTTCCAAAAATAGTTGCTATGAAAAACAAGTCAAAATTTTGCCTCACATTTGGTAAGAATTCAGTAAACCTTCGTACTTTCAGTTTACCTGATAATCTATATGCCTTATGTTTTGATTCCCTTGTTGCTTCTGATAAGGGTCGCACTTTCAGTAACGGGTTGTGGATGGTAAGGACATCTGATGCTATAGGAAACATGCCACAAAATGTATTAAAGAAAATGCTGTCACCTAACTATTTGAAAAGCAGAAAAAAATTAAAGTTATACAATCAACAATAACCTCATATAACAATTGACCTACTGCTTGTTTAATTGTTAATTTTACACAGAGCTTGTCAAGGACTATATGCTCTAACTGCCCAAATTTTGAGGTAACAGAATAGAGGAAAGACAGGTAGTCAATACCACCCAATGGCAATCCTCGGGCTTCTCTTACCATCAAATAATGAAATTGACCATCACATTAAAAAGCACCCAAGGCTAAAAGTGTACATATATATGGTGACAAGAGTTCAATTGCATAGCCCACATATTGTCAATCAAGTACCCTAACCACCACATCTTTTATCTACTATGTAAAAAATAACAACTCTCTCTTCAAAACAACACTAACCATGTAAAAATAGATATATTAGTTTAAAATAATTCAAATATTACTGAAAGGAATTTTTTTATTTTAAACAAAATTGTAAATTATAAACTGTAAAGAAAATGTTCCAGAGAAATTTTTCTATAAATATTTTAAATAAATAAATTAAACATAATTAACTAATTACCATCTTCTGTTTTTTATACTAGACATTAACAGTGTGAATTCATATTGAATCACTATGTTTTCATCTGTTAATAAACAAAAAGAACTAGTGAAGCCATTCATTATCTCAATATAATACCAGTAAAACACAATAATTCATAATACTAATATGTTATTGATATGTTATTAATTAAAGATCATATAACACACAAAGTCATGGACCTATACAGTTTGGTGCATAAAAGGGGTAGAAAGATGTGTTGTAGAAGAAGGTGTGTAATGATAGTAAGACATTAGTATTAGATTTAGAATTAGTATGGTGTGTAACAACAGTAAGACATTACTATTAAGTTTAGAACTAGAAGGGTGTGTAACAATGGTAAGACATTACTATTAGGTTTAGAACTAGAAGGGTGTGTAACAACAGTAAGACATTAGTATTAGATAAAGAACTAGAAGGGTGTGTAACAATATTAAGACATTACTATTAGATTTGAACCAGAAGGTTGTGTAAAAATAGTAATACATTACTATTAGGTTTAGAACTGTAAGGGTGTGTAACAACAGTAGGACATTACTATTAGGTTTAGAACTAGAAGGGTGTGTAATGATAGTAAAGACATTACTATTAGGTTTAGAACTAGAAGGGTGTGTAACGATAGTAAGACATTACTATTAGGTTTAGAACTAGAAGGGTGTGTAATGATAGTAAGACATTACTATTAGGTTTAGAACTAGAAGGGTGTGTAATGATAGTAAGACATTACTATTAGGTTTAGAACTAGAAGGGTGTGTAAGCGATAGTAAGACATTACTATTAGGTTTAGAACTAGAAGGGTGTGTAATGATAGTGAAGTCATTACTATTAGGTTTAATGTTAGAAGAGTGCATAACAATAGTAAGACATTAGTATAAGGTGGAGAATTAGAAAAGTGTGTCACAATAGTAATACATTAATATTAGGTTTAGAACTAGAAAGGTGTGAAACAATAACAACGTATTATTATTAGGTTTAAAGTTAAAAGGGCGTGTAACAATAGTAAGACATTATCAGGTTTAAAGACATTACTATTAGGTTTAGAACTAGGTCTTGGAATAATAGAATTCAAACCACACTATATTCACCATATCCACTGTTCATGACCCCATTTGTTTAATCCAGAGTTCTTCAGACCAGTAAGGTATTGAGTTCCTCCATCACTTATTTGTCCAATATGGCTTGTTTGAGAAATGTATCCCATATGTGTAAGGAGAGCTCATTCTACTTGCAGGTGTGATTCTACAAGTCTACTGACTGTGTTGACACTTACCTACTAAAAGTCCTTGCAGATGGAGTTATACAAATACACTACCTGTGTACTCTACCTACCAAAGGACTTGCAAACACTCCTAATGCATGAGTGTCATCTACCCACTTTATGTCAAAGTCTTTCAATCTGTAAGAATAAATGTTTACAGTGAATGATTGTTATTTATGTATTACAACTGATGTTCAGAAGAAAGCTTACTTAAACCAGTAAATACATTTAAACTGTTAATTTAATTTAAACAGAGAACATACAACAGTGCCAGAGTTATCTATTCAAAGTTGCAGTGAGATGTAACTAAAGGGACTTATGACTTAATTAACCCTAATTGAATGGCAGTGGTGATTTGTACTTACAGTTTCAGTAAAGTTTCACATAGTAATGTTTACACTAGTTCTGAAATTACTAAATGAAACTTTATGGCCCTTAATGGGCATTTAGTAAATGTTACAAGTTTTGCACACACACACACACACACACACAAAGATGAAACAGAAATTTTAATAAAATATTTTTACTGGATATCGGAAGCTTACTGGGTCAACCTGACTAGTTTAAGAAATTTTCATGTTAAGAATAAAATAATTTATTTTACAGTTCCATTTTTCTGCTTTTCATATCTGTTTATATAACAACTAAAACCACAAAATCAATGAAATC
>NC_134825.1:0-46531 GCF_004210375.1 Tachypleus tridentatus | reverse complement strand
TCATCCCACAGACTTCACAAGTGAACGGTTTTTCTCCTGTGTGTTTCCTACTATGTACTTTAAAGTGACTCGACCATGTAAACCTCATCCCACAGACTTCACAAGTGAACGGTTTTTCTCCTGTGTGTTTCCTACTATGTACTATTAAGGAGCTACTCGACTGTGTAAACCTCATCCCACAGACTTCACAATTGAACGGTTTTTCTCCTGTGTGTTTCCTACTATGTACTTTAAGGCTACTCGACTGTGTAAACCTCATCCCACAGACTTCACAAGTGAACGGTTTTTCTCCTGTGTGTTTCCTACTATGTACTATTAAGGCTACTCGACTGTGTAAACCTCATCCCACAGACTTCACAAGTGAATGGTTTTTCTCCTGTGTGTTTCCTACTATGTCTATTAAGGTGACTCGACTGTGTAAACCTCATCCCACAGACTTCACAAAGTGAACGGTTTTTCTCCTGTGTTTCCTACTATGTACTTTGCTACTCGACTGTGTAAACCTCATCCCACAGACTTCACAAGTGAACGTTTTTCTCCTGTATGTTTCTACTATGTCTATATAGAATCGACCAAAACCTCATCCCACAAACTTCACAAGTGAACGGTTTTTCTCCTGTGTGTTTCCTACTATGTACTTAAGGCTACTCGACTGTGTGAAACCTCATCCCACAGACTTCACAAAGTAAACGGTTTTTCCTGTGTGTTTCCTACTATGTACCCTTTAAGGCTACTGACTGTGTAAACCCTCATCCCACAGACTTCACAAGTGAACGGTTTTCTCCTCCTGTGTGTTTCATACTATGTACTTTAAGGTGACTTCGACCATGTAAACCTCATCCCACAGACTTCACAAGTGAACGGTTTTTCTCTATGTGTGTTTCCTACTATGTACTTTAAGGCTACTCAACCATGTAAACCTCATCCCACAGACTTCACACTTGTGTGGCCGCCTCTAGTGTGTGTTAACATGTGAGAAGAAAGATAAGATGTATAATCACAGGAGTAACAGCACTGTGAACACTGTTTGTATTTTTTATCTTTACCAACTTGGTCTCCGTTTCTGTTTTTCATGTTTAGCCACAGCTTCGTTTCGATGTAAGACATATTCCACAGAGGCCACAGACACACGTCTCAGAACCTGGCCAAGGAGATTAAAGAAATGAAGATGACATGTGTTAGCAGTATCGACTGGTCAAATTTCTTACAGTGCTTGTCTGTGATCTTAATAAGAGGACAAATAAACTATATTTAGAATTTATATTATAATAAATAAAAACTACCAGTATATAACAGTATATCATGGGTTAAAACAAACTATAACTTTGAGATATTAAAAAAGAGCTATTAAACCATCTTAGGGTGTGTGTATATTACTACAGACAAGACACCGTACAACACTTCTGATGTAAAGAACAAGTCATGTGTTTGTATATTACTACAAACAACACTTCTGATGTAAAGAACAAGTCAAGTGTTTGTATATTAATACAGACAACACTTCTGATGTAAAGAACAAGTCACGTGTTTGTATATTAATACAGACAACACTTCTGGTGTAAAAAACAAGTCACGTGTTTGTATATTACTACAGACAACACTTCTGACGTAAAGAACAAGTCACGTGTTTGTATATTACTATAGACAACACTTCTGACGTAAAGAACAAGTCAAGTGTTTGTATATTACTACAGACAACACGTCTGACGTAAAGAACAAGTCACGTGTTTGTATATTACTACAGACAACACTTCTGACGTAAAGAACAAGTCACGTGTTTGTATATTACTACAGACAACACTTCTGACGTAAAGAACAAGTCACGTGTTTGTATATTAATACAGACAACACTTCTCGTGTAAAGAACAAGTCACGTGTTTGTATATTAATACAGACAACACTTCTGGTGTAAAGAACAAGTCACGTGTTTGTATATTAATACAGACAACACTTCTGCTGTAAAGAACAAGTCACGTGTTTGTATATTACTACAAGACAACACTTCTGATGTAAAGAACAAGTGCATGGTTTGTATATTAATACAGACAACACTTCTGATGTAAAGAACAAGTCACGTGTTTGTATATTAATACAGACAACACTTCTGATGTAAAGAACAAGTCACGTGTTTGTATATTACTACAAACACTTCTGATGTAAAGAAAAAGTCACGTTTGTATGTTACTACAGACAACACTTCTGACGTAAAGAACAAGTCACGTGTTTGTATATTAATACAGACAACACTTCTGATGTAAGAGAACAAGTCACGTGTTTGTATATTACTACAAACACTTCTGATGTAAGAAGAAAGTCTGCGTTTGTATGTTACTACAGACACACCATACAACACTTCTGATGTAAAAAAAGTCATGTGTTTGTATATTACGACAGACAAGACATCGTACAACACTTCTGATGTAAAGAACAAGTCATGTGTTTGTATATTACTACAGACAAGTTGATTGTACCCACTTCTGATGTAAAGAACAAGTCCAGCGTGTTTGTATATTACTACAAACAACACTTCCAACAACAAATTGAAAGTCAATGCGTGTTTATATATTACCACAAACCGTAGAACACTTTTGATGTAAAGAAAAAGTCACGTTTGTATATTACTACAGACACACCGTACAACACTTCTGATGTAAAGAACAAGTCAAGTGTTTGTATATTACTACAGATAACACCATAAAATACATCTGATGTAAAGAACAAACCACGTGTTTGTATATTATTACTGAACAACAACACTTCTGGTGTAAAGAACTCATATGTTTGTATATTACTATATGGAAAACACTTCTGAACTAAAGAACAGGTTTCGTGTTTGTATATTACTGTAGACAAGACACCGCACAACACTTCTGATGCAAAGAACATGTCATGTGTTTCTATATTACAACTGACAACACTATAGAACACTTCTGATGTAAATAACAAGGTCACGTGTTTGTATATTATTGCTGCTGACAATATACATTCTTTGTACCTATACAATATTTTAAGGGTTAAGGTTATTGAACACGTACAGTCCTTATCCATAACACGTTTATGAGTATAATTCTTGTCTCCTCTTGTTATTCCAAGTTCTTTAGCATATGCATCTCCATACCACACTAACAGCTCAGAACCTGGTGGAACTGGCTTATATGTTCTGTAAAATATTTGTCCATGGTACTGGAAAGCTACTAGGTTTTGCTGCTCTTCATTACAGGCACAGTTGACGATCGAAGCCAGTTGGACATCGATTTATCTCTAGCGTTCACAAAGTGGTTTGGTCGACCATTTTTATAGATCTTAAAGATGGCAGAAAATAACAAAAATGCATAATTAAAAGGATATAAAATTAGTTGTATATTTTTAAAGTGTAGTTATTTTGAAAGTTTTCAACACTATGTTCTTATTTTCTTTTCATTTCCAAACGTACACTCTCAAAGTGACATTAAACAAACTCCAGTTATTTAAAATATGAATTTTGCTTAGAGTAGTCTGATAAATGCATAATGTTTTGGGATAACATGAATCATATTGGTCCATGTTGGCTGTACCATCTTCTAAACTAAATTAAAAGAATTAAAGTCAGCTCTTTTCATACATATACTTATCAAGCTTTCTCTTAAACTCATTTCAATTTACTGACTCTACAACACCTGAAGGCAAACCATTCCAAAACTAAACACCACTGTTAGAAAAAAATAAAACTGTCTTAGCTGAAGATGACTCTAATCTACTAAAATTTATAGTTGCGTCTCCTAGTTCCACTTTATGATTGATAAATGAGGAAAATATAATGTACCAACACTATCAATTCCCTTTACAATCTTAAACACCTCAATCAGATGCCCCAACTCTTCTTTGCAAGATTAAACAGTTTGAGAGATTTCAGCCTATCCTCATATGACAACCCCTCCATCCCAGATACTATTCTCTGAACCCTTTCTAAAATTTAATGTATTCTCTAAGGTAAAAAGTCCAAGACTGAACACAATGCTTCAAATGTGATCTAAACAGTAGCATATAAAATAAAATTATAACCTAAGAAGGTCGAAACTTGTTCTGTACTTTAATTAAAGTACTAATACCCACACCAGCTGTCTTGAGAATACATTTTAACTTCTAGTAGGTTTTCGTCATCATGAAACATTATAACCGCTTAATCTTGTATTTAATGTTTCTGTAGATACAACTTAAAATCTTATTTGCTCTACAACCTAACAACAGCACACTGTTTGGATGGCTTAAGAGACTGGAACACCAGTACATCAAGATCATTTTCTTTCATGACACTCTAAAGGTTATTCTCATCCAAATTATACTTATAATTCAAATTATGATAACCCACTACAATATCTCACATTTATCATAATTAAAATGAATCTGACGTTTATCTGACCAACTCACTAAATTATATAAATCATTCTGTAAATTGGTAGCATCATTGTCACAGCCACCAACACCATAGAACTTGAATCAGCAAATATAAGTAGTTCATTTAGTATTTCTTCATCTGTGTCATTGATGTAAATAAAAAGGATTAAATGTCTTTAGACTGAGTCATGAGATACACCACTTGTGATATCAATGCACATTCACTGAACTCTGTACGTAACAACCCGCTCCTTTCTTCTATCTAATTTGCTAACTTATCACCCACACATAGAGGGATACTGTTTTTACAAGTCTTTTATGTTGCACCCTATCAAATGCTTTTTGAAAATCCAGATACACAAAATCCATACCCTTATCTCAGTAATCTTTTCAAAGAAGGTCAAAAGGCAAGATTTCCCCTCAGTGAAACCATTTTGACTATCCAATAAAATTATAAACTTCTTTTAAGTGACTTTACAAAGCATCTTTTATTAGATATTCCAAAAGCTTTCCCACAAGTTGTGAAAGTCACTGTTAGCTTATGCATCCCTTGTATGTAAATGATTAAACTCCTTCTGAAATCCCACTGCCATTTCTTAGTATACACTTCTCTTTATATACAATCTTACTTTTACATAATAAGTCTTCGGTTATAACAGCAATAGTTCTTTCTCTAGCTCATATTAACCCTAATTTTAGTAGTACTTACATGGTAGCAATAAAACAACATATGTTTATAGTTTGTATAAAAAATGTAAGACAGTTGATTCATATACATGAATTCAAATATGCAGATAATTAAAAAATACATTATTTTATAAAACAATTCCCAAGAACGTATTTAAATATCAAAATTACATTTTAGAGTAAACTATATTGACTCTGAATGTTATGTAACAATTACGTACGAATCATTCACGTACTTGCCAAGCGTAACCACTCTGATGAGCCTCTATAGAGTCGTATGTGATGACACCTTCATATGGACCGAATCTGACACCTTTAGGAAAAGCAACCTTTGCCCAAACACCTGCTCCAGCATTCTTTATACCAGACGTTCCAATAGACAGGTTATTTGGGATACTGTGGTCAGCTCTCAAGGGATCAGACCCATCAGCTGGTATCTTAGTTATGAGAACAAATATCTTTAGTCAAACCAAAGATAAATAAATATTTCTAAGATCTGTTTGGCAGATTAGTTGATACTTTTAAAACAGTGTCCGTGACAATTTATATACAACTTCTAAAAAACATAACATTTCAATACATATTTGAAAACAGAGGAAATATCACATAGGTCACATTTAAGAATATATCTTTTGATAAGTATATACCCTGTACACCTAGGTCCCAACCAGACTAGGAGTGGGACAGTGGTAAGTCTTTGGATTTATGACTAAAATTAGGGGTTTTATTACCCTTGGTGAGCACAGCAGATAGCCCCATATGGCTTTGCTATAAAACACATTGAGGTTAATTCAATATATACTAATTATTACTGACGTGTACAATAACTATAGCTAAAGTACTTGACTCATTAGCTTTCTTTAAATCTGGTATGTAACTGATAATGTTACTGTACTGAATTCAAACATGTGTTTATAGTAAGATGTGATTTAATGATCACTATTATCGCTATTAGTAGCCTATAGCGTCATCTATTCTATATGGTAGCTGGTATGATCGTTATAAAAATAGCAAGTGTACACATTACCATGACTGACAAAAACTGAGTAATGTTATAATAGGCTAGCAGAAACCCGCAAGACATTTGTAGTCAGATTGTTGTCTTTAATGCAACAGAAGTTCTTTAAATGAAGGATTTCTAAAAATAATGCAAAATAATTCTAATGGTAGACACCACTATTTTATCATATTCTATTTCTGCTGTTGGTATGCCTTATTAGCATGCGGAGTAAGAAATTTATCCACAAAAACAATGCAAGCACCTATCTGCACCAGAGCTGGAAAGCTCAACAAACAAGTCACTACAACTGTTCTTTGAATGAAAGAATAACAAAAAAGTTGAAGAACAACCTATATATTTTATGGTGAGAAGAAACAATAGAACAATATACACATTGTATTGTGAGAAGAAACAACAGAACAATCTATACATTTTATTGTGATAAGAAACAATACAACAATCTCTACATTTTATTTTGATAAGAAACATTACAACAATCTCTACATATTATGGTGATAAGAAACAATAGAACAATCTCTACATTTTATGATGAGAGGAAACAATAGAACAATCTCTACATTTTATGATGAGAGGAAACAATAGAACAATCTCTACATTTTATGATGAGAGGAAACAATAGAACAATCTATATATCTTATGGTGAGAAGTTGTTACTTATGTACATTTATATTAGAAAGATAAAACATTGTTTACAAAACGCATCCCTTTATGTAAGGTAAGTTAAAAATCTTATAACACTAAAATTAGGTGCTCGACCCTCTAGTTGACTCAGTAAAAGGGTATCCGTATGTGTAGTTTTGTACTAAAACTAAAAACCCATTCATGACTCACAACGTTACTGTAAAATATAAAGGATGTGAAGACCTCTATAGATGAATAACTGTCACTACTGAAAGGTAAAATCCTTTTAACAAAAAGCATAATATAAATGGAGTTACATGAAACAGAATATGTTGACAAATACTTACTTTCTATCTGTTAATATTCCTATAAATATGATTCATACGTTACTGATGTAACACGATACTTCAGTAGATAAAATAAATACATCCATTTATATATATCCAATCGTTAAAGCTGTCCACTACCTTTTATCTTCTATCACCAACAGCGGTCCGTGAATAGGACAGTCCCCTTCAGATTCATTCTCACAGTCGTCACAAACTTAGAAAAGAACTATAACAATTAGATGATAAATGGATATTTTCTTTGACAAATCATTTATCAATCAATACATTGTTATAAAACATTTGTTTGTTTGGAAAGTTGTTCCAATGTATATCTAAAAAAACAGGCAATCTAACTTTGAAGATCTGTGAATATAATATTATGAAACAAATTTCATTATAATGAAAAAGGAAGGAGTAATTTGAACATTTAAAATTATTTAATACACACCAAAAACTACCACTTATTTCGAAAGTGTTCAGTAATATTAATTCTTCTGCCGTAGTAAAAAAAACATTAATCATTAGTTTACAAGTAGCTGCATTCTTCGTTAGTTTTAAACCCTTTTAAAGTTTATTCGAAAGTGACATTATAACACACTTGGTTTCTACTAAATTGATTGATTTTATGAAACACCTACAAATGAAATGGTCATCGTCTGGAATTTCTGCTTCTCTGTAGTCTTTCTTACTCACAGACCTTCGAGGATACCTGGCTTTTGCACTTCATCCCCTAAACGTTAAGTTATACTGGAAATATTTACTGTTCAAATCCATGAAATATTAGAAAACATTAGACAAAGAGAGAAAGGTGTTAGAAAGTAGGTAAAATATGGTTAAGTGCTAATAAACGTAGCATTTGTTTTACACAGGATCTAGACTACGAATATAGGTACACGACCATTGACGGTATCATGTGACCCTAACTTCCTATTAATTATACTTTCAATGACTTTCATAATAATTTAACAACACTGGCTGTCTATATTCAGAACGTATCTCTAGCAAATAAAACACTATATTTGTACACAGCACTAGTTCTTTCTAAAACAGTTAAGGAACTTAAGTTCTGTAACAGACCCACAACTAAACAAGAAAAACCTACCAGTAGAAATATGTAACATTTAAAGTTTAGTTTTACCCATGTTTAATGTACAACTGACTAATATTTATCCTTATGTTTAGATTATTTATAACTTAAAAAAACGATATTAGTTTTAAACAAAATTTTCACACAAAGGAAGGAAAATTACAAAGCCTATAATGAAAACAACATCTTAAGTTTATTTTCTGTAAATAAAAATACTGTTTCTGTCATTCAGAGACAAAGAAATCAAACCATACCAGAATCGATGTTGTCTGTATCATAAACTTTATCTTCCAGTTTTCGAATGTTGTTTTCAATTTTTTTAACGTAGTTCTTGCAACATCCAAGTCCTTTATCACTATTTCATTTACATCTACCTTGTCTGACGAGGTGCCTGTCTATACAGTTCATATATGGTATAGAATTATCAAACATATCTGAATATATTAAATGAAAAAGACAGCATAATATCTTTTTTAATCCTATACATACAAATTAAAATGTATACTTACGTCCGGGTACTTATATACAATAAGAAACGAATATTATCATATACACGTAGAGAACAAGAAGTATTACATATATTGATCATAAATAATGAAACGTAAACTATTTTTTATTTGGTCATATAGGGTCATAACAAACCTGTTATCGATGTGGTCTTACCTAAACCTAGAAAACATGTAACAAAATTTTTACTTTTTCTTGTTCCTGGGCAGGAAGTGTTACTTCCCAATTGCTTATGCTTAAGGCAAATAGAAAAATATATTTTTCTCTTGAAACTTTGCTTTTGTGATCTGGGTAATGAAATTTTCAAATTTACCCATTTTACAGAACATTCTAGGTCGATTCAGTGCTGAGTAACTGACAGAGAATTTTCTCGAACTTTCTAGAATGTTGTAGAACTTACGAAAATTTTCAAAAGCCTTGTGCAATTTTCTAGAACTTTCCATAGTAATATATATATATATATATATACAGGAACTCACAACTCACCATTTCAGTTTAGTTCTAGCTGCCTAAGTGAACATATAGACCTATCTGATTTTATCAGAGATGGCATCAAGAAGCTACAAGCATTCTCCAGATGCATTCTGCTACGTATGTGACCAATTTATCAAGACAATAGCTAAAAAAGTACTCTGTGACAACATCTGCTAAAATCTGTGAAGCCTACAAGGTATATTTCGGCATGCCTGTCGGGGATCAAGACAAACCCTGGGCACCTCATTTTACCTGTGAGCAGTGCAAAAAAAAACTCTAAGAGGGTAAGACGGACAATTTTTGCTTGCTTGAATACTAAGATTTTATATTATACAAATTTTAGACCCTTTAAAATTTAAATGGCTTTTTATTTTTAAATCTCCAATAGTACAATCTCGAAAAACTACTCACTTCTAAACATTTTTCTATAACTTTAGTTTAAATATATGTAAATCTTGATTCATATGTTGTTTCATTCAGGCCTTAGGTAAATGAAAATGTGCAAATGGGTTGATTTCTAAATTTCATTATCCAGGTCAGAAAAGCAAAGTTTGAAGAGAATAATGGCCATTTTCTGTATTTTTTACAACATAAGCAATTAAGAATTAACACAAACTATCCAGGAACAATATTTGTGACACATAGTGTTATGTATATGAAACAGTTACCTGCGTTGGCCCCAAGTCTTCTCTCTTCATGTTTGGATGTTTGAATGATGCTATGAGAAGTTAAGCATAAATAATTTCAATGTATATAAAATAATGAAATACAAATGATTTAAGCATTCCTAGGTTATATGCCTTAATTCTACTGTTACAATTATATATCTTATACAACACGTTATTACAGATAGTCTGTGTACACCATCTATTTGAAGTTATTTACAAACAAAATAATAAATAGAATTTTTTTTATGGCAAAACTACTTAGGTTATCCGCCGCCGTCGCAAGTTTTGGGTTACCAATAAACATCTTCCACACTCAATAACTGACTGTCACTTTTATTACGCACCTTATGTTTAAAGAGTGGAGAATGCTTTGCATTATCAAACGGACTCGAACCGAACTCACCACCTTTGAAACTGCACCCCAGTGACACAGTAGTATGTCTGCAGCCTCACTCTGCTAGAAATTGAGTTTCGAAACCCGTGGTGAGCAGAACACTGATAGCACATTGTGTAGTTTTGTGTTTACTTCCAAACAAAGAAACAGATCCAGTTCTACCACAAGAAGAACTTGCGCTTAAATTAATGAATAAGAAAAAAATAACATATAAACAACTCGATGGACAGTTATTTATAAAATAAAATTTCTGTGTACAGAAGGAGCTGGAATAGACATTTTACGATCCAACTGTCATGTGACGCAAAATCTAAACGGGAAAAGTCTCAAGGTTCAGATATAGACAAAAGTCTTAAGTGTGAGTTCCTGATCAGATGAAAGACAGTTAGCAGTACTCGCCGCCGACCTGAATGACGGTAATTACATTTTTATAGCATGTTATCGACTATGTCTTCGATGGAAATACTGCCCTGCCCTTAAACCCCGTAATATGTAGCATGCCATGTTAACAACTGTCTCACACTCAGCCCATATTTATAAACTTACTCATAGAATTCCACGTCATAAATTCATGTTATATATGCAAGTTCACCAGTCTCACTATGGGGAAAAATAACAAACGTAAGTCGTTAATTTCTATATCTGAAGAGAATACATTTAAAACAGGACTTATTAATTTTGCATTCACTGACATATTTACTTTGTTACTTTATAATATCGACGATAACGCTTTTAATGTATGACAATATAAAACTATCTGAAGAATAACTGTACCGTTTTGGGTTTGAAACGTCACAGCGAAACATAAGTAGACTTACAACTCTAGAAATCGGATTTAGATACCTGTGGTGGGCAGAGCACAGATAGCCCATTGTGTAGCTTTGTGCTTGCCTTCAAAACAAACTACAATTGTTTTGTTGCTAGTTCCTTGCACAGTGGATCAGTGGTAAGTTTATGGACTTGCAACTTTAAAGGCCAAAGTTCCATTCCCTAGGTCAAACTTGATGATTGTACTGAATGTTGTTATGATCATATTGTAATTTGCTATAACACAGACAAAATGAACTAAAATCATTTATACTGATATCTGAATGCCAAGCACAAGTAAAATCAGTTTTCATTACAAGAACTATTTACCCATTTTTGTAATTCTTTCCTTCTGTGGTGTCCACTCTTCATCGCTTTCTGTATCGTTATTAAATACCTTTCTCTTACGAGGAACCATGAAGTTGGGAGGTTTTGGAGTAAGACCTGTTCCAAATGAAGTAGAAATATAGATGGTTGGAATTGAATAACGCCCGTCCTCTTATAATGTATTTTACTTTATATCGAAGATTTCGCTATAATAGGCTAATGTCCGTTTGTCCAGAACACCTACCACAGCTGAAGTCTGATCTAGATGAAATGTCTCACAATTTCTGATCATACTGCAAGGAAGTTCCTAACAAAGTTTCATTACAATTTGGTCTCTTATAAAACTGGACTAAAGCTTTCACACATGATATGGTAAAGGTGGTGTTTTAACAACCGGATCACCTGACATGTTCATACTCACAATGTCAATAAATTATTTAGTCGGTAATAAAATATTCAAGGATTTACCTCTGTTGTATTCTTTGAGACTGTCATACCAAATAATTGGACCTTCTGAAGGAAATAGTATAAACAATTGCCTGTAGGGCAGCATTTCCGCTAGTATTCAACACATACAAATTTTGAAAAAAACAACAAAATCCTTTAGTAGCAAATAAATTAGATACGACAACAACTGTAAATAACCTTTTTTTTCCTACTTATTTTGAATTTAAGAATGTGATAACACTTAATCAATAACATTTTTTTCTACTTATTTTGAACTTAAGAATGTGATAACACTTAATCGATAAGTTATTTTATGTTGTCACTTTCGTCATAGAGTTTATAAATATGAACGTATTTTAGGTTCAACCAACTATGTTTTACATTCAAAACATTGAAAATACACAAACACAAACATTTTCAGTGATACTTTTGAAAATTACTTATATAAGTTACAGATATCTGGCTAACCCTAGCGACAATTATTCGTTTTTGAAAAATGTTACAACGCAAAAAAAAAACTTTTTGTTGTATATATGATCAAATATGTTTAGCTACATGAGAGCAGAAATAAAACTTAAAATAAGAAGTTTTGTAAGATGAGACAGAACAAAACCTTTAAACATTTTCAATTCGTAAAGAAGTTACTGTGTTATTTAACAATAATAATAAGTTATAAGCGAAAAGTGTAATAGTTTCGTCAAGCAATACTAGATATTTTTAGTGAAAATAAACTCTGAGACCTTTGGCTAACAAAGTTATATCAAGAGTATTAGCTGTCAACGTTCACTTAATGTTTCCACTACAAGTATGATACCGTTATGATACGTAGGAAAACTAAATCAGAGATAGATACTTTATTAAATTCGTAAAGAACGCATAATACTGCTATACTACAACAATTAATAACAGATATGTATTTAAATGATAAAACTCGTTAGTGAAAAAGAGACGATCTCTTTGTTTACCTTTACTAGTAAGAGAGAATATCATATTATCATGGAATGGCTAATATTAATCCTCCAAAATTAATCCAAACAAGATAGTGGTGATGTTATTTGCATCATCCCTACATAAAAATACAGACAAGAGTTAACATATAGCAATATATGTAACTACTCAATCAACACTGAATTTATCCTACTTTTCTCCGTTAACAGTCTACTACACTACATCCCTGTGCAAATATCATCCTTACAATCTTGTCTATATTGTTTTTTAAAGGATTGATATTAGCCCTCCCAAAGTTTACTTACTTTTTTTTAAAAATTGTCTTTACTTGTCTAATAATTTTTAAAGCAGTGTTTTAATAGACATACGGATGTGGTATTAATAACGAATTTCGAAGTAGATTGAACTTCCAACTATTACTAGTTGATAATTCCGTTTCATCCTTAAGCTTCTTAAAGGAACAGTAAATTTCTGTAACAAAAGTAACTGCAAGGGATAACGTTAACATAATTTACATTACAATTATTATTTTAATTAAACACAACTTGTTATTAATAATACTTATAAAAGTGGATACCGCGTTTGAATCTCTGTTACTTAAGTGAAATTGGTTTACACTGTTGTTTTGGTTTCTAAGTTAAGATAATTAACAAAAAACAACACAGAATAAAGAACACGAAATTCAAACTTTTTGTTATGATATCTACAGATATTTACAGAACTGTGTCGCAGTCATTACATACACGTATTTATTTATAAGAGGAAACACCATATAGTGTTGTAACGTTCTAGTATGATTTAAAATATTAGGTTGAGGAATAATTCGTGAGCGATTTTAAATAATTTCATTCAAGCATTACATGCAAGACTATACAATACTTCAATGCATGAACACATTACACCCAAAACATTTATTATGATACTTTATTTCATGTAATACCTAGGTATATAGTATGCATTGTTTTAAACGAAATTGCAAGAAATTAAATGCGAAAAGCAGATGGTGTCGAAAATGCTCGATTTTGTCCACTTGACATTCCATTTAATGAGCTGAAAATGAAAGCAAAAATTAAAGACATGAAAATCAAACACACCATCTATTAGAGCAAAAATTTATCTACCAAATGACATGAAATATTTTGCGAAAGCGTTTCATTAATGAATATATTTTTTAACTTGAAAAAAACGCTCACGAATTATTCCTCAACCCAATACTATTTCGATGAACAATCCTGGCCATCCCAACGTGGGCAGCGCTACTGTTTGCGTGATTATTATAATTCTATAAAAGCCAATTGGCTTTCAGATATTTATATACATGCTAGTATTAAAATACATGAAAGTTTAAGTAAGATAAAAAAATAGACGTTATAGAAACCAAGCAGCCTAACTATTATTAGGTCTAAATTTACAAGGCTATCCTTCTTGGATCATTAAGTAAAGTAAAAAATTTAAAGAAAGAAACTTATGTTTCAAATATTGCAACACAGGTTTTATTTTTCAACTTACAGCTTTAAACAAATTAGTTTTAGTAATTATTTCCATACACATTTAGAATTATATATAAATTTAATTTACACTTGACTTTTTAATAAGTCAATATAATATTAATAATAATTTCAATTTTTTGTCCTAGGATTTTTAGGCTAATCTACATTTTTTCAAGAGTCGATATTCAAATTAAAAGCTTGGGTACAATTTAGGTTTTCTATTATCCTAAATATCAATAACTAAGTTTAGTCAATTATGGTTGAGCGCTTATGAAATGTTACAGCAATTAACGTAGTATTAAATAATAAGTTTGTTTAGGTTATAATAACAGATAAATAAGGCTTATGATCTTAATGGAAAGACCAATCTCAACCTAAGTTATATCTTTATTCTGTGGACAGGAAATCCAATGTATAAATCCACGTTGTAAAAAGTCCAAAAAATAACAATCTTTTCAGAAAAGATGCCTCTTGGCTTTTATTCAAATGTTAGGCCTATTGTGTTAACTCCTTTAATATTGCCACTCATAGTATCAATAAAAATTAAAACAATTTTATACTTACAGAAAATATTTTCCGGTGTTTGACCTCTGAAACACAGTTATTCACAGGGCCCTGGCTTATATTACCACTACTTCTAACGCACCAAAACTTAGCATACGACCTGGGACACCATAATGAAGTATCACATGGGATTACTCTTCGAATGTACCCCATGCCACTCAATGAAGTCATTCTCTGTCTTTATATCTGGCTTTCAGGCTTATAGTATTAGCTAATGCAAACCAATTTATCATTAAGTGTTGTTTTTTTCTAATTTTGCGCAAAGTTACACGAGGGATATCTACTCTAGCCGTCTCTAATTTACCAGTGTAAGATTAAAGGAAACACAGCTAGTCATCATCACCCACGCCAACTCTCGCTACTCTTTTACCAAACAAATAGTGGGATTGACCGTTACATTATAACACCTCCACGGCTGAAGAGTTAGCATGTCGGTGTAACGTGGATTTGAATCCGTGACCCTCAGTTTACGACTCGGATGCCCTAACCACCTGGCCATGTCGAGCTTCTAGTCATTAATTAAGGGAAAAAGGAAGTTAGATATTTAAATATAGTGTCTCCACCTACACGTTCCTGTTTACAGGAAGGAGTGCTTTCTTCTTTCAACATGGCATCTCTTGAAGCTTCTCTTTACGAGTAAATTATATTTTCTTTATTAATAAACAAGAGTTTATTAATCACTTTAAGTGATTCGCCCAAAAATTGGCTCCGGAAATCAAATCATTTACATAGTGTGAACCGCTTATTATGACAGTGTATTGCTAATAGTTAACGTTGCACTCATTAACAACTCGCAGTATTGTGACAACATAATAGCAGTAATATCTAGATAACTATTAGTGATAATATAATACTAATAACTAAAAAAAACTATTCAAACTGTGCGATGACTAAATAAATACTTTATCAACGATTAAAGAACGTACCGTAGGCCAAATGCTGAAGTACCGGTCTTTTTATCTCAAAATCTAAAACCTTTGTTTAGTAATATCTAACATACTTCAGCTTTCTTTAAGTATGATGACAGGTAAAAATACTATTACTAAAATAGAGGTTAGGCACTTTTTATCACTAACTTAGGCTTAAAGATAGCATTCACATTTACTTTAGTATTGGCGTGAAATTAGTGGTCTTACCTAATTTGCACATCATGTCATAGTTAACTTTGATGTTGGTATAACGCATTTTTTCATAAGAGCACATTTCTTCCCATTCCTTCTTTGTAAAATATTTTGGATACTTTCATCGATTTCTGTACTATCAAACATTGTGAAACTCTGAATAAGACTTAACCGCGCAATCTGTCGTCTGGACATAACTTTTTATTTTCGCCACAGGGTACGTTTAGCAATTTTGTGTAAAAGTAGAAATAAATAAGATGTTTAATATTTACATTATTTGCGGTTAAGTATATATTCTATCCTAGTTATGCAATTTAAATGAACTAATTTAGAAAATTTGCGAGATTTACTTTCATTAAGTTAGTAGAGCATTTGTTTTCTTCAGTTAACTCTCATTTCATTAAAGTTAGTCATTTAGCACAAGTAACTGATCGTTGTGATAGCCTTTTTAAATTGAAATATCGTTTTTGTATCTAACTAATAAAAAAGGCTTAATGGCAATAGCGTTATAACGGTCAATAATTAATTTCATTATTTTCAACATATGTTTGACTGTATACTGAGAAGGACTTTTACAAAAGTTTTTAAAAACTCAAAATTATAGCCAAACGAAAAAGAAATAAAAAAATGTTAGGCACTTGGTTGCATTTTATGAATATCAAAGAAATATGAATGGGAATTTTCTAGTTTAATTTCATATAGGATAATAATTTTAAACACGGGAAATACGCTTATGATATTACAATATATATTTAGTCTTTTGTGATGATGTTCTTGGATATTAATTGTTTATTTTACTGTTGCTGTAGTTTTCATAGCAAACCAACGTCACTTTACTGGCTTCCATGTTCTGTTGGTTAGAGCGCTCGATTTACAATTTGCGGCTTTGAATCTCATCACCATGTGGGCGTTATAAATTGATGTTCAATTTTACTATTCATTGGTAAATAGTAGTTTAAGAGTTGGCTGCGGGTTAAGGTGGCTAGTTGTTTTCCTTCTTGTCTATTACTTCTTCATTAGAGGCAGATAGCCCTCCAGTGGCTTTATGCGAATATCATAAACGAAGCTCTTTTGGTCACAATTTGCTGACCTGTGTTAATACTTCAATACCAATATTAGTGTCGAGTTTAAATGGTTCTAATTGATTACCTACTATATAAAGACGAATAGCTCTATTTATGTCACGCCAATATCTCCACCATAGCGGTGTAGATCTATACGAAATGACAGCGCCTTTCGCTGCAACAAGCAAGTTCGTCTTTTTAACATTGTTCCAGCCACAAATGCGCATATAAAACGGACGATGCGCTACTTTCGGCATATAATTAGGTTTGAGTGTAGGTTAATAGAGATCCTGATCAGTAATAAAATCGAATCAGGTATACGCATGCACCACATTTGGTATTGGTGGCACACAAAATCGTAATCGTTGACTGAAATTCCCCATTACATTTGCTAGATTGGATCTTTACCCAAGGTTATTGCTGTTACTTTATACCAAGGAGCAACTCTGGTACTAAATAAAATCATATTCTTTACTTTTGTTGGCTATAAAATGTAGTGTCTGATTGGTTATTGTTTTTTCTACCATTTGAAGAAAGTAAAATCTTAACATCAATGGTTAATTCACGTCTTAGTTATGACACATCAGCTGTTTACTCTATAGGTAAAATCAAAGGTAGTTAATTTCACATAATTGTGTGTGCTGTATAAGTTATCAGTTCAATAAACTAATTAAGTTGGCTCCTAGGTTTGAATATTGGAGAAATAATTTTAAGGCTTGCAATTTTTTTATCCAAACTTTTTACAAGTTGGACCAGTTTGTGTCTATCAAAAGATTAAACACTACCAAGTTCCTGTGAGAAATGTTACTGTAACATTTGGTAAAATGAGAAATATTACAAACTGATATAGAATGATATACAAGAATTTTCTCCTTTGCTAGAGAGAGAAAAAGAATGCCCAAAGAAAATTTGAATGAAGATAAATGTTAGAAGTTAAATAAAATATATTAGACTAAACTAAAAAAAAATAAAAAATTATACTATTTTTACAAACCAACCAACAAATAAAATCAACATACAAAATTCTAATTTACTATTCTATATTTATATTTATTGTATTAGCAGAATATGAAACATTATAAAAACTAATTCCACAAGTTTGTTGCTCAGTTAGTTAAATTGATACATTCATGTGTTAGACATGAAGTACAGGCATCACTCTGTGTGTAAAGATGAAATGTCTTGAATTATGAAAACCTGAGAGAAGATCACTGGATTTCTGAAAAGCAATACTTGGTTAAACACAACAATGAACCAAAAAATCTGATATTAAAAAAATTACAAACATGTCAGCTATGAATACTTTTATACCTAAACAGATTATAATTTGGCAGGATTGTGGAAAAAAAAAAGATAAAATTATTTTGGTTGCAAATTCCTTCTGTCTTTACTATATTCAACAGCATTACAAGACAATGAACAAGTTAGGATTATATAATGTTTTCTCCAAGAATCTGGTTGTTTTGAAAGCTACTTTAAAAATCAATTACATAATATTAAGTGTTCAAGGCTTTAACATGTTAACAGAAATAATATTACAGTTTAATGTTAGATTTCAATAAAAAATAATACAGAATAAACTGACAAGTCTAGATGTTTTAGTTTATGTGACACTTCAGGTAGTAAAAATTGTTAATGTAATTATATTAATTTAAGAATTATTGTTTGATGTGTTGTTTGACTTCCTGCTACATATTACATATCAACATTATTTTAAAGTAATGGTGTTATCTTGGAATGTCATACCCATGTGTTACCCTATAGGACATTTTTTGAACCATCTGGAAGAGTTAATTTGAAAAATGAAACCTCAACCTTTTAATTATATATGTATATTACAACAACCAGCCAGCAGAACTGTGAAAAAACAATCTAAAATAATGTATACAGTTACAAAATCATGTATTATTTAAGTTATTAAAAAGAAGATGGATTATGAGTAATATAATTCTCGATAAAATCATATTGTTACAAGATCATGTATTTTTAGAATTATTAAAAAAAATAAGATGGGAGAGGAGTGACATAATTCTTGATACAAATCAAAGTTAGTTGATGACAGATTTATATTTGTATGTCTTCAGCAGAAACTATTATGACCACAATCAGCTATAAATGGTGTGTTGTAATGGGATTTCGGAATATTGTGGGTTCTAGCACTCAGATCCTAATAACTTACTGAATCTATAGTTTTCTTTCCAGTTTTACACCTGTTGTTTCAATTATGTCTGACAGAGGGAATATGCCCAATGAATTTTGTTACTAAGTCATCAGATATCTACACTTTAGAATTATACTGTTCATACTTCATAAATGTTCTCTTACAGTTTTGCTGACACATACATCCACAACAATGTTTGTAATTTCACAAAATTATCTCCTCAGGGCTATAGAGGGCTGGGCAATCCTTTTAATGCAGTTGTAAAGTATTATATATAACATATTATGTATGTCTTAGTTTGGCACACAAGATAAACTATGTGAAATTATTTTAATTTGTTCTTCATTGTCGTGTGAAGTTGGAGTCAGATACTGTCAGTGTATGGTATTCAGTGAGTAATAAATATGAAGTTACAGTTATCAGATTGTGGTTGTTAATACTGAAGCATGTTATATAAAATTACAGTTGTCATATGTAGGTCATTAACAGTGAAGTCATAGGAAATTAGTTATCAAATGGTGATGGTTAACACTAAAGCATGTTATATACAGTTGGCAGATGTAGGTGGTTAACAGTGAAGTCATAGAAAATTAGTTATCAGCAGGTGGTGGTTAACACCATATGAACCTACATGTTTTCAAGTTCTTCCACTTGTAGTTTCCAAGAATTTTCAGTTTGTTGTAGTTCTTTCTCTCGCTGCTGTCTCCATTGAAGGTTATCAAAAAATGGTGCCTACAAAGATTTATTATAGGTAGAGAGACAAAATCTTTGTCTAGTCATTTAATATACTTCTGTCAAGATAAACAGAAAACACTGATTTATTAGCACAATGTACTTACCACCTTTCTCTTTCATAAGGCAAAGTTTACTAAATATTTTCTAAATATAATATTTAGTGACTCAACTGTATTGGATTACACACGCTATTACATACTAATTATTTTGTTCCTTTAATTAGAGTTATTTAATTAAAATTCATTAAATTGAACAATTCAACAATTTGACAAAACTTACAAATATATAAGCATGTATTTTAACCCCTTATACAAGACACAGTAACATGCTAAAAACATCGTACACTTTTCCTGTGTAGTGATGTTTAAGAAAGTATTTTAACTAATGGAGAAACTTAACATGATGCATAAAATGGAAGACCACTTGAATAATTTAAAATAAATACTTCATAACCAAAAAACAAGAAACTGTTGGATATTTGCATTTTCTTTCTTATATCTATTTCCACACACAAAACTTACAACTAATTTACTAAGGTTAAAGTGATTTCTCTAAGTACCTACGTAGGCAACATGCTAATAATATCAGTAATATTTCCCTAGTAACATCATACATTATCTTTAAGATATAAACATAAGGACGTTCACAAACATTTCATTTGTATGTGCCATACAATACTATAAATAATTTAAAAAATGTAAAGACAAACAGAATTAAATATTTAAAAATACATGGAAAGTATATCAAATCATTCTTGGACAATCCACTTAATTAATATACCAAAGAAGGTTCTGATCCATGTTCTTCATTCTTTTTTTGTGGTCCACTTTTCACATCTTCCTTCTCTTTGTCTTTCTCTCCTCTTAATCTGTGGACTACTGAGTCAGATATCTGTGAATGGAAACAAACTGAGTACCTTAAAATATCAGACATCTATGACATATCAAATAAAAATGATGCATGTTTCCTGATGGCAAAATTTTCCAAACACAGTGAATTTCAACTTCCAAAAACATTGAATGTGTAAATTATAATCAATGTGATTTAATGTAACTGTCTGATTCTGATGATAACATGGAATGTCTACGTTATAAACAACATTATTCAATGTAAATGTCTGATCCTGTTGATAACATGGAATGTGTAGGTTATAAACGTCACTTAATGTAACTGTCTGGTCCTTTTGAGTACATGAAATGTATAGGTTATTAACAATGTGATTTTGTGTAATTGTCTACTTCTTTTGAATACATGGAATGTGGAAGTTATAAACAATGTGATTTAACCCTTTTGCAATGGGCTCAGTATAAAATATACAAATTTGTCTACACATTTACACACATTAAGCATTTGCACTATAACTTTTAATAAGGTCCGTGAATTTTCACAAAATTTGGTAGACTTTTAGTAAAGATTACAAGGTTTTTGTCCACAAAAAATCAGATTGTTTAATGAAATATTTTTACTAAAGATTTGTTTGTGAAAATAGTCTGTTTCATTACTAGTCTGAGTGTAAAGTGATTTCATGTTATGATTAAAAAAACTATTTTTTGTCTCAAAAATCTCAAATATTTGTGTAATATCTAAAACCTAAATACATTTCAAACATTTGTTTTCCAGTAAGACTTTATATGTTATCTTATATACTCTTACTATGTAGTGTCTGTCACTTAACCAACCTTGTAATCATTATAAAAATATTAGGAAATAAATATAAATTATATTTTTTCATTACTACATATTATAACACAAAAATAGAAATGTTTAATCTGAGTATATTACATCTCATAATGTTGTATTTTAATTAGTTGTTAATATGCTGACCTCTGGTGATATCTAGTTGACACTGCATAACTTGCATTTGACATGCACTCATGATACATATCACGTAATATACAACCAACCTTTAGTCTTCCCTGTCATGGCTGTGCTTCAGTGTATTGGTATTTGGTAGAGGAAAACACACACACACTATTACTATTTACAAATGCATTATTAAACAAATTTGTCTTAAGATATAGAACAATAAATCTAGGAGTAAATAATTACCTCTTCTCACTACAATCTTTGAACTTGATTGCTGCTGGACATAAGTTGCTAAACCTTTTAAAATGTCACATGTGGAGGATATCAAACGTACTTTTTTTTTTTTTTTAGGTTTTATATATACAGTTGGATAACCAAATAATCGTAAATAACTATACTGATACCATAAAATTCCACCATAATTTATTAAGCTTAGTAACTAGAATTTATTTAGATTTTAAAAAATACGAAACTTCAAGCAGACTACAAACATAACTTACCTTCATAAAATCTTGGTTTGAAAGAGCATTTTAGCCTTTTCACAAATTAAAATGGCTGCAAAAACTGCAAAGTGCATTTTAAGCTATTAATTGGTTAATCATGTCACATATTGTAGTAAGAATATATATATATATATATATATATATGAGGGACTATTTTAAAAAGTTGAAAGAGTCAAATGTAACCACCATATCTCAGTCAAATAAAAAGATACAAGGTTCTTGTTTTATATTTTAGCTTGTTAATATTTGTAATTTCAGTTCCTAATTTGTACAAAATTATAGACTTAGTATTTTGACATCACAAACATCTAATTTTAAACAGTACTGCATTCAACATATCACATGACTCACTAAAATATATATTTAGACATGTTTTTTAATACTTTTAAATTAAGAAATTAACTCATATATAACATTAAAGTTTGTATTATATTCTACAATTTGATATAAAACTTGACATAAATTTATAATATTGTAGTTCAATACAATTTGGAATGCAAGACAACAAACATAATGGCATGGACTTTGAACTGTTGTGAAAGGGTTAATGTAGCTGTCTGTTCCTGTTGCATACATGGATTGTATAGGTTATAGACAATGTGATTTAATGTAACTGTCTGTTCCTATTCCACACATGGATTGTATAGATTATAAACAATGCAATTTAATGTAGCTATTATGAACATGGAATGTGTACATTATGGTGGGAAAGATGAGGGACTGCAACTACTTCAAAGCTGATGTAATAACTTTTAGTACTGTATATTACAAATATTCCCTACAAGTATAATACACTGTCTTTACAATTGTTGATATGTATGTGTGAATTTTAAAGATTTACTTTTATTTGGTGAAAATGAAGACATAAAAGAGTCTTTAGAATTTAGATAAACAATAAACAAACATTCAGGGGAAAAGTCTAAGTCTTGAAATTTCTCTGTTTTTTTATTTATTATTATTATACTTTTATAAACAATGTCACATTATTTTGCTTTGTTAGCTTAATGTATCCAATAATAACTACTAAACTGGCCAAACTTTATAAGATATTATTGGGATTATGGCCAAAAATCCACAAATGGTTAGAATACCTAAATAATTAAGGCATGTATTCTAATCTTGATAAGTAAAGATGTAATAAATGCATAGTTTACTAACTATACCAGCTTCAAATTTACTTTTGCTCCAAGTAGGTATCTTGCTCTGAACACAATTAAATATTAATTTGGTATAGATTGCCTTCAAATGATTGAAATCCATAGATTTTTAATAGCCTTTAAGGAAAGGTTTTATAAATATTTGAATGATAGCGGTTGACTTTGAATTTTGATTCAGTGAATGAAGCAGCAGTTTACATGAGGACTGAGAGTTCTCTTGTTGTTCTGTTTGATCCACCTAGTTTTTATTTTCAGAGCACATTTATTCTGAATTAAAAGGAATTTATTATAAAAACTCCCCATGTCTGTTGTACATCACTTAACTCAATATATAGATTCACTAAATATCCACCTTATCTGACAACTTCTAAAGTCACTTTATGGTAATTAAGAACCAACACTGTTTTTTGTTAACATGTAACAAACAATTAAACCTCATTATGCAATGATCATTCTTTGTCAAATGTTTCAACCCTTAGAACCATACACACACTCATTAATGGCCAGCAATATATCTAAAATGGCATCCTCTGATTTGCTGTCTTATCATTTGATATAAAAACCCATCTTTAATAACTTCATTTCTCTCCCTCACTATGTGACTTTTAAAATATTTTAATTAATTTACCTAAACTTAATATCTTCCATATTATTATATCAGTATCAATGTAAGTAAGAACAAATAATCCTCATCACTCTGATCAAAAGGCCTATAGCAACTGCCAATTAAAAACATTCTTACTTTAGTTGAAATAATGTATCTAGATTCAACCTTTCAAATAAAATTTTACATTTTTAATCTGTCAAAAGCTATAATCCAGCTTTTATATGAAATATTTCTCCCTTTCTTAAAAGAGCTGTCAGTATTAAATAATTTCATAATCTGAAATTTCAAAACAATTCAAACTCTCCAAATATGGCTACATTTATATAATTCATAATCTGAAATTTCAAAACAATTCAAACTCTCCAAATATGGCTACATTTATATAATTCCCATTTTATCACATTCTTCTATTTCAAACTAATCGTGAACTCATTTTCAGTTCTATGTATAACAAATAAACATACTGATCATTTTACTATTTTTATCTTTTAACCTAACTGATGTATCTTTAAAACTTTTAAACTTCTTACACTCTTAAATCAAATTTCTCTAGATTCACCACAGTGCAAACTTAATAAATATTATCATAAAAGGTTCCCAAAACAATTTATTGCCAAATATGTTAAGTGGCACCCATCTTCTGAATAATTCACTGTTACCATGAAACATATCCTATAATTTCAGCCAGTAGACCTGGTGCCCAAAGCACATCACTAGTAATCTCTCATTTAAGACACAGATCCTATAAAGTAGGTCATTACAACATCTAGGCTTATAAGGTATACACAAATGTTTGTTTATATATTTAAACTAGATATTATAAATCTGTTTGCTACTTTATTTGTTGTGAAACTATATCATACATATATATGAATATAAAAGAAACACTTTATATGTATTATTATTGCAGGTGAAATTCGAAAATGACACCAGATTAAATTATTTTAATTTCTCACACACTTGGGCTAAACCTTTGATAGTTTTTTATACTACTGAGCACCTATTTGCATTTATAGTTTTTAACATCCTTCACTACTAAAACACACTATAACTCAGAATATTCCTTGATTCAAGAAATTAGCACTAAACACATTCTATAATATCCTGTAATTTAGCACCTGGTAAGTAAATTTTGTTCTGTTAACATCAACATAGAATATTGATCTATTTTGTTAAAAACAGGGTATATTTTAAAAAAGACTACATGTTATGACAACCAATATGAGTTACAATCATACAGTCTTCTATCATTACAAGTTACATAAACTGACATTAAACTATCTCAACTTATATAAAGGATCTATGACTTAAGTTAAAAAACATTTAACTTCTGTTCCTCCTGCATTCGTCATTACACATAAATTGTGACAAAATAACTACATGATTTCACTTTTCACTATAAGCAACCAATAGTTTACATTTATTAGACTGATACATGAATGTTAAGTGAACCTGTCTCCATACCCTTAATTTGTACTTGAACTATCATTATGGATTCTCAATTTTTTGCTAACCTTGCATCATTGCCTTTCTCTTAAGGAAAATAACTTTCACATTAACTACCCATATTTCACGTCCTTTACTTCTGTCCCCCAGTGGCTCAGCGGTATGTCTGCGGACTTACAACGCTATAAACCAGGTTTCGATATCCATTATGGGCAGAGCACAGATAGCTCATTGTGTAGCTTTGTGCTTAATTAAAAAAAAAAAAAGCTTTACTTCTAATCGTAATCTGCGTCCCTCCAATTTCTTCTTATTTATACTTTGCAAGTAGCTACACAGTTTATTATTTCAAACGTAGAATTTCAATCAGTTTTACTTCTCACGTTCTAGTACCGATATTCAATATTACTTTATTACAGTATTGGACTTACAAAGAGACTACGAGAGAAAAGCCAAGACAATAAAATTAGTTGAAATAGGTTAGGCCTCTGTCCCATTCAATTCCACTGCTGCTTACAACGTTAAAACTACACAAACTAATATTAGTATACTAATAATAGTACCAATTACTAATAGTACTAGCCCAGTATTTGGACTACAGTATATATGACACTGGAATACTGATTATACAGCGATAGTGATAATTAATTAGCATGAACATGCCTCTGAGATAAGTTCAGATACAACACAAACTGATTGAATAATAATATTTATTGTATACCTTTATCACACCACTAGCATCATCGTTTACAACTGTTACTCTACGAGTACTAGAAGCACCACCCATCTCAATTACTTCTATCACTCTATAACAATTTCTTGGTGTATTAATATGAACGAACCAACGAATTTGTATGACCCTTAGAAGTAAAGAAGCCACAGCGCCCTCTACTAAAAGTTTAAAATATTTTGTTTATGTAACTAAAAAGAAAAAAAAAAAGCCCACTTCTTTATGTTAGCTACAAAGCGACGAAAGAGTCTGAAATCACTTTGTAGAGATCTGTAACTGAATATTACATTCTCTCTCATGGTCCTGAACCACTTATATGTATACAGAGTGTGTATTGCACAGCTACAATCTATGCACGCTATGTATCATTTGTATATTGTAGATAATTATTATATATATTGTACCAGACTAAAGTAGACTCGCCTGTGTTAACTAACATGTTATCTGATTCGAACAACAGCGATGGCTATTAATTACGTGATATATATAACGTGTTTTTTAATTGTTTGTAATATTTTTGTATTTACTATTTAGATGTTCAATTTCATTTAATATTAATTTATTTTTGTGTTAAAAATTTAGTTTGGAAATAATTTTAAATGTTTTATTATATTTCTAAGCTGAACAATCCCAGCAGAAATATTTCACTGTTGACACATTTCATATAATAGTACGATATATTCATATGGACCAGTTACTTTACATTTCATAACATATTTAGTTAAGGAAATTTCAGACGTATATGTTATAAATCACGACTGATTTTCCTCAGTAGCACAGCGGTATGTCTGTGGACTTGTATTGCAAGAAATCGGGTTTTGATAACCGTGGTGAACAGAGCACAGATAACTCATTTTGTAGCTTTGTGCTCAATTCCAAATAACAACAATGATTGATTTATATATGTTATGATATTGTACATTTATTGTAATATATAATAGTATTGTATAATTTTGAATAATATATCTATAATAATAAAAGGCCATGTCTGTGGGTTTGTGTGCGACTGCCAAAACTCCAAGATAAAAGAACCTAGAAACCTGAAATTTTGCACACATATTAAATGTAAGCAAGGAAAACCCACAAAGAAAAGAAGTGGTTTCTTATATTACAAACAGAAAACACATAGACTATAGACACTCACGTGCGCATCCTATACGTTTATTTTAATACCTACATGTGTTTCACTTTGATGTTTGTTTTTGAATTTCACGCAAAGCAACACGAGGATTACCTGCGTTAGCCGTCCCTAATTTTGCAGTGTAAGGTTAGAGGGAAGGCAACTAGTCATCACCACCCACTGTCAACCCTTGGGCTACTCTTTTATCAACGAATAGTGGGATTGACCGTCACATTATAACGCCCCCACGGCTGAAAGGGCGAGCACGTTTGGTGCAACGGGGACTCGAACCCTTGACCCTCAGATTACGAGTCGAATGCCTTAACCCACCTGGCCATGCCGGGCTTCAGTTTGATGCATGTGACATATATTGTTAGGTGTGTATTACGCAAGTCTCGCCTGTTCTCTAAATTTCTAAAGGTCTCGAGTAAGAATCAACAATATCTGTTTTACGAAAATGCTAGCCTGTTTCCGAACACTGTTGAACGTTCAAGAATCTTGCATGAGTATATAAAACAGACGTGCAGAGATATAGTTATTATTATTTTGTCAACTACAGCTAGTGTACTATAAGCCTCGAAAATTTTTATTGTGATTAACTCTTGATGACGAGAAACCCACTTGAAATAAAAATGTATCTCAGAACAGATGGTATTAACATTTTTACTATTAAAGCAGAGAACAATGTAAAAGTATTAATACCCATACCAGCCGTTCTGAGATACAACTGAGATTAACGTTTATTAATCGGAAAACTACAGGATATGACCAGGAACGTTTATAGATTTCCAACGTTACAAACCGTTTACCTTAAGAGAGTTAACTTCGGACGCTAGTGTTTCTACGAGGACATTAAATGTATTCATCAATAAAGAGTCAGCTTCTGAGCAGTGCGAGGCCAATCAAGAAAAAGCAACTAGCTAACCTAGGCGAAGCGTAACGATATAAACTCAGAATTAATTTGCTCGTTGCGGACCTAGACCATGGATAAGATATTCAATTCTAGACCAAAAAGAAGGCTCGGTATAGATTGCAAAAGATTTGTATATAAATCAATAATTGCATATTATAAATTATATTGTTGTTTGTATATTTAAATATATATGTTAAGAAAAAAAAATAGTGTATATCAGTCTACCATAAACTTGATACATATCAACAATAATGTTCTAAATTCAAATTTTCGACTATATGAAATCGTAATGCATAATGTATGTAACATAATAAATCAGACACTTGTCCAAGATAAATTATAATACGTAGCATAGCGTTTATCTCTTATGGGATGTTAAAAGTATTTTAACTATTATGGACTGTTACAGTGGTTTTTAACGTATAACCCATAAAAAATGTTGGAACATGTACTATCACTCCCACCCAATAGTATACCTTAACACGACATTTCATAGCTAACTGACATAAATGAATGATACAAAATTAAGCTTGACCAACAAATAGGATGTTATACTGTCTTGACCATTTTCACTCTTTTTTTTTGGTACAGTGTGTTCCAACAATGGTTTTATATCATTGTTTAGTAATAAAAGTATAACCTAATATTGTTGTTTAACGTCTATATGTTATAAGTAGAAAACGAAATGTATACATTCTAAAATTGTAAATATATTTGTTTTCTAATTTAGAAACTCCATTAATTAAACAGGTTTGTTGGTTATTAGTTACGTTTAAGATGTGATGACTATTCACAAGGAAGGTTATTTTTATAAACAGGCGTCACTCCATAGAGGAGAAACAAAAGTATGTAGGTTATACTTTTATGATAAAATGGGTTCATAATATACACACTTAGAATAAATCATCCTAGAAACCCTAAGGAAGCCAGGTACTTTCGCTAGTTATATATAATTATGTTTACACAGAAGTTTGCAAACAAAAATCAGCTAGACTGAAGAAATGAGATAAACGGGTAAAGTAAACGGTCAGTTGAAGTAACAGAGAAATTAGTTCATTGTTATAGTAAAACTGGCAAAAAATAGGCAGAACAACCAGCTGTTAGAGCCTCCACTGATGCTAGAGCTGGTAGGGTTAGGCAGGTTACAATAATTGTATTCTTGACTAATTTGGCCCTTGGGTTAACGCTTCTTTTCAAACTATGAAAATTTTTATTCCGATATTATAGCGAAATAAAAAAGGATTTCAGTAAAAAATCCATAATATAGGCAATTAACGATACATTTATCTATAATAAAAAAATAACACAAAGAGAAACTTAACCCAATAAATTATCTCGCGACCACAATTCACACTGTTGGAGATCCTCAAACAAAATTTCTAACATAATGTTCGTATTTTGATTTTTTACGGTTAACAAATATCACTGTTGTTTCTGAAATTGAAAACATCTAATAATAGACCAAGGCTTGAAATAAACTTCAATGTACCATATACATATACATGTACTATAACATGTATAGCGTATTGATTATATTTACTGAACCTATCTGGACAGACTAGTAAATATATATACCGGGACTGTTTCACTGTCTATGCTTCGGCTCATTTTCGCTATCGAGCGAAATCAGTCAGGTCTTTTAAAGTCGTGTGGTCAATAACAAACACTCTGAACAGCTGACAATGTCCTTGGTATCCCGTGTTACTGACATTTAAGTTTTATTATCTGGTTCTCATTGTATAATTCTCATTATAGAAACTACTATATCCGTTGTATCACCGTAACAGCTGGCAAAGTGTCAAGTGGTTCAGATACATCAATAAGACACTATTGCATCCTGAGACCTGAGAAGTTGAAACACTAAAAACCCTATTCAAAATTCTCACTGAAAAAATATATCTTTCAGAGGTTTTCTCGAACAATTTCAATACATTGGTAAAGCGTACCTTTCAGATTTTTAAAAATTAAAACAATTTTAAAATAAGAAATACCAGTTATAACAAGCAACAGTGACACACCTATTTGGTTACAAAAACGCTCAACTCCTTAAACCTAAATCGAATAATAATGAATTTGACGTTTGAATCTAGTTACCGTTATGTTCAACTTTATGTTGACATTATTATTTTCATGTATTGCGAAAATTGACTTAAGTTTTATGTTTAGCTTCTAGAAGATGCTAACGCAGCTAACCGGTAACTAAAACGTTATCTTGTGGGGAGTCCAGCCTCGACCCCCAGTGGGTCATCAGTAAAATTATGGACCGTAACGGACTTATGACGATGTTAAAGTGTTTTCATATCATACATTTAATTAATTTGTTCCATGTTTGTTTAACGGACTTTCATTACTTATTAGTTTACAAAAGTTTAATGTGAAACTTGTGTATATCGAATAAAAACATTACATAGTTTTATACTGGTACTTTATTATACGTGAAGATCAGATTATTACATCTTACATGCAATGTATATTTTATACAACCTGCAAATAAAATTAAAATATTTAATATAAACGGACATTTCACAAATAACTTCAGTGATATTACAAGTCAAAATAATTGTAAAATAAAAGATTACAAAAACAGCATAATTTTCTGGGGGAATGTTCCCCACCCAAGTAGTTACGTCTGTGTTTAATTTTTTGACAATACAATGAAATTTGTGTCCTAAACTCCATATTCAACTTCAAATAAGTTGTTTGGTTTTCGAAATTCGCGCAAAGCTACTCGAGGGCTATCTGCATTAGCCGTCCCTAATTTAGCAGTGTAGGACCAGAAGGAAGGCACCTAGTCATCACCACCCACCGCCAACTCTTGGGCTACTCTTTTAACAACGAATAGTGGGACTGACCGTCACATTATAATGCCCCCACGGCAGAAAAGATGAGCATGTTTGGTTGCAACGGGGATGAGAACCCGCGACCCTCAGATTACGAGTCGCACGCCTTAACCCACCTGGCCATGCTGGGCCTAAATAAATTAATATATATTTCGTTAGACTTGTGATTACTTTGATGGCTTATAATAACTTATGTTTCAAATAACCTTTTTTACTAAATACTTTAACGTAAGCGATTAATATTCGGCCCCAATGACATAACGACATGTCTACAGACTTACCCTGTTATAATCCGAGTTTGGATACTCGTCGTGGACAGAGCACAGATTGAGTAGCTTTGTGCTTAATTATAAACAAACAAACATCTAATTTTTGTGTTTAAACAGATAGTTTTCTCTCGTCATCCTTTAAAAACGTTTTTTTAACTGTAATGAATTTACTATAAATGTTTACCAAGTTTTAATCTCTTGTTAACTATCCTTTCATATCATACTTTCTTAATTTACTAAGTAAATTAATAAAAGTATTGAGACATCAACGGTAAATTATTTCTTATTCAACTGAAACATATGGAAACAAACCATATAAAACTTGTAACTGTAATCAGATAAGAATCTAAGTTATTATAAATACAGTTGTAAGAAAACCAACCATAAAGACACGAAGGTCACAGTGAACTGGTATTAGTTCAACTTTGGTAAGTATAAAATATTCGTTACACTTATCACACTAACCCTAATAAATGCTCTGACTAGAATCTTAATAATATAATTTAGATCTCACTATTCTTCTGGTCCATGTTCAGATCTCTGGTGTTTTCTGACTAAATAAGGTACTCGAAATCCTTTGTTACACTGAGGACATCTGTGTTTGTAGGCTTTAGTATGGACTACGATGATATGAGAAGAAAGCTTATATAATTCTCTAAACTTGAGCCCACAGCGAGAACACGGGTATGGCTTCTGGCCAGTGTGGATCTCTTCTTGACGTATTAAACCACCTTCTCCTGTGTGTTTCCTACTATGTCTATTAAGGTGAATCGACTGTGTAAACCTCATCCCACAGACTTCACAAGTGAACGGTTTTTCTCCTGTGTGTTTCCTACTATGTACTTTAAGGTGACTCGACTGTGTAAACCTCATCCCACAGACTTCACAAGTGAACGGTTTTTCTCCTGTGTGTTTCCTACTATGTACTTTAAGGTGACTCGACCGTGTAAACCTCATCCCACAAACTTCACAAGTGAACGGTTTTTCTCCTGTGTGTTTCCTACTATGTCTATTAAGGCTACTCGACCATGTAAACCTCATCCCACAGACTTCACAAGTGAACGGTTTTTCTCCTGTGTGTTTTCTACTATGTATATTAAGGCTACTCGACCGTGTAAACCTCATCCCACAGACTTCACAAGTGAACGGTTTTTCTCCTGTGTGTTTCCTACTATGTACTTTAAGGCTACTCGACTGTGTAAACCTCATCCCACAGACTTCACAAGTGAACGGTTTTTCTCCTGTGTGTTTCATACTATGTCTATTAAGGCTACTCGACCATGTAAACCTCATCCCACAGACTTCACACTTGTGTGGCCGTTCCCTAGTGTGTGTTAACATGTGAGAAGAAAGATAAGATGCATAATCACAGGAGTAACAGCACTGTGAACACTTGTATTTTATCTTTACCGCTTGCTCTCCGTTTCGTTTTTCATGTTTAGCCACAGCTTCGTCCGATGTAAGACATATTCCACAGAGGCCACAGACACATGTCTCAGAACCTGGCCATGGAGATTAGAAATGAAGATATATTTAGCAATATCGACTGGTCAAATTTCTTACAGTGCTTGTCTATCAAGTCTTAATAAAGAGGACAAATTAACTATACTTTGAATTTACATTATAATAAATAAAAACTACCAGTATTTGCATAACAGTATATCATGGGTTAAAACAAACTATAACTTTGAGATATTAAAAAAAAGCTATTAAACCATCTTAGGGTGTGTGTATATTACTACAGACAAGACACCGTACAACACTTCTGATGTAAAGAACAAGTCATGTGTTTGTATATTACTACAAACAACACTTCTGATGTAAAGAACAAGTCATGTGTTTGTATATTACTACAAACAACACTTCTGATGTAAAGAACAAGTCATGTGTTTGTATATTACTACAAACAACACTTCTGATGTAAAGAACAAGTCATGTGTTTGTATATTACTACAAACAACACTTCTGATGTAAAGAACAAGTCATGTGTTTGTATATTACTACAAACAACACTTCTGATGTAAAGAACAAGTCATGTGTTTGTATATTACTACAAACAACACTTCTGATGTAAAGAACAAGTCATGTGTTTGTATATTACTACAAACAACACTTCTGATGTAAAGAACAAGTCATATGTTTGTATATTACTACAAACAACACTTCTGATGTAAAGAACAAGTCATGTGTTTGTATATTAATACAGACAACACTTCTGACGTAAAGAACAAGTCACGTGTTTGTATATTACTACAGACAACACTTCTGATGTAAAGAAAAAGTCACGTGTTTGTATATTAATACAGACAACACTTCTGATGTAAAGAACAAGCCACGTGTTTGTATATTACTACAAACAACACTTCTGATGTAAAGAAAAAGTCACGTTTGTATGTTACTACAGACACACCGTACAACACTTCCGATGTAAAGAACAAGTCACGTGTTTGTATATTAATACAGACAACACTTCTGATGTAAAGAACAAGTCACGTGTTTGTATATTACTACAGACAACATTTCTGATGTAAAGAACAAGTCACGTGTTTGTATATTACTACAGACAACACTTCTGATGTAAAGAAAAAGTCACGTGTTTGTATATTAATACAGACAACACTTCTGATGTAAAGAACAAGCCACGTGTTTGTATATTACTACAAACAACACTTCTGATGTAAAGAAAAAGTCACGTTTGTATGTTACTACAGACACACCGTACAACACTTCCGATGTAAAGAACAAGTCACGTGTTTGTATATTAATACAGACAACACTTCTGACGTAAAGAACAAGTCACGTGTTTGTATATTAATACAGACAACACTTCCGATGTAAAGAACAAGTCACGTGTTTGTATATTACTACAAACAACACTTCTGATGTAAAGAGAAAGTCACGTGTTTGTATATTACTACAAACAACACTTCTGATGTAAAGAACAAGTCACGTGTTTGTATATTACTACAAACAACACTTCTGATGTAAAGAACAAGTCATGTGTTTGTATATTACTACAAACAAGACATTGTACAACACTTCTGATGTAAAGAACAAGTCACGTGTTTGTATATTACTACAGACAACACTTCCGATGTAGAGAGAAAGTCACGTGTTTGTATATTACTACAAACGACACTTATGATGTAAAGAGCAAGTCACGTGTTTGTATATTACTACAGACAAGACATCGTACAACACTTCTGATGTGAAGAATCAGTCACGTGTTTGTATATTACTACAGACAAGACATCGTACAACACTTCTGATGTGAAGAATCAGTCATGCGTTTGTATATTACTACCGATAACACCGTAGAACACTTCTGATGTAAAAATAGGTCACGTGTTTGTATATCACTACCGACAATACCGTAAAACATTTCTGATGTAAGGAACAAGTCAAGTGTTTGTATATTACTACAGATAACACCATAAAATACATCTGATGTAAAGAACAAACCACGTGCTTGTATATTATTACGAACAACACGTCTGATGTAAAGAACTCATATGTTTGTATATTACTATGGAAAACACTTCTGAACTAAAGAACAGGTTTCGTGTTTGTATATTACTGCAGACAAGAAACTGCACAACACTTCTAATGTCAAAACAGATCACGTGTTTATATATTACTACCGACAACACCGTAGAACACTTCTGATGTAAAAATAGATCACGTGTTTGTATATTACTACCGACAACACCGTAAAACACTTCTGATGTAAAGAACAGGTCTCGTGTTTCTATATTACTACCAGCAACACTATAGAACACTTCTGATGTAAACAACAAACCACGTGTTTGTATATTGTTACGGAAAACACTTCTGGTGTAAAGAACTCATATGTTTGTATATTACTATGGAAAACACTTCTGAACTAAAGAACAGGTTTCGTGTTTGTATATTACTGTAGACAAGACACCGCACAACACTTCTGATGCAAAGAACATGTCATGTGTTTCTATATTACAACTGACAACACTATAGAACACTTCTGATGTAAATAACAAGTCACGTGTTTGTATATTACTGCTGACAATATACATTCTTTGTACCTATACAATATTTTAAGGGTTAAGGTTATTGAACACGTACAATCCTTATCCATAACACGTTTATGAGTATAATTCTTGTCTCCTCTTGTTATTCCAAGTTCTTTAGCATATGCATCTCCATACCACACTAACAGCTCAGAACCTGGTGGAATTGGCTTATATGTTCTGTAAAATATTTGTCCATGGTACTGGAAAGCTACTAGGTTTTGCTGCTCTTCATTACAGGCACAGTTGACGTATCGAAGCCAGTTGGACATCGATTTATCTCTAGCGTTCACGAAGTGGTTTGGTCGACCATTTTTATAGATCTTAAAGATGGCAGAAAATAACAAAAATGCATAATTAAAAGGATATAAAATTAGTTGTATATTTTTAAAATGTAGTTATTTTGAAAGTTTTCAACACTATGTTCTTATTTTCTTTTTCATTTCCAAACGTACACTCTCAAAGTGACATTAAACAAACTCCAGTTATTTAAAAATATGAAATTTGCTTAGAGTAGTCTGATAAATGCATAATGTTTTGGGATAACATGAATCATATTGGTCCATGTTGGCTGTACCATCTTCTAAACTAAATTAAAAGAATTAAAGTCAGCTCTTTTCATACATATACTTATCAAGCTTTCTCTTAAACTCATTTCAATTTACTGACTCTACAACACCTGAAGGCAAACCATTCCAAAAACTAAACACCACTGTTAGAAAAAATAAAACTGTCTTAGCTGAAGATGACTCCTAATCTACTAAAATTTATAGTTGCGTCTCCTAGTTCTACTTTATGATTGATAAATACGGAAAAATATAATGTACCAACACTATCAATTCCCTTTACAATCTTAAACACCTCAATCAGATGCCCCCAACTCTTCTTTTTGCAAGATTAAACAGTTTGAGAGATTTCAGCCTATCCTCATATGACAACCCCTCCATCCCAGATACTATTCTCTGAACCCTTTTGTGTTATTTTTAGTAGTTTAGTAGTATATAGGACACTGAGTTATTTGTGTTATTGTTGGTAGTTGGGTAGTGTACAGGACACTGAGTTATTTGTGTTATTGTTAGTAGTTTAGTAGTATACAGGACACTGAGTTATTTGTGTTATTGTTAGTAGTTTAGTAGTATACAGGACACTGAGTTATTTGTGTTATTGTTAGTAGTTTAGTAGTATACAGGACACTGAGTTATTTGAATTATTGTTAGTAGTATACAGGACACTGAGTTATTTGAATTATTGTTAGTAGTATACAGGACACTGAGTTATTTGTGTTATTGCTGGTAGTTGGGTAGCATACAGGACACTGAGTTATTTGTGTTATTGTTAGTGTACAGGAAACCGAGTTATTTGTGTTATTGTTAATAGTTTAGTAGTATACAGGACACTGAGTTATTTGTGTTATTGATAGTAGTTTAGTAGTTTTCAGGACACTGAGTTATTTGTGTTATTGTTGGTAGTTTAGTAGTATACAGGACACTGAGTTATTTGTGTTATTGTTAGTAGTTTAGTAGTATACAGGACACTGAGTTATTTGAATTATTGTTAGTAGTATACAGGACACTGAGTTATTTGAATTATTGTTAGTAGTATACAGGACACTGAGTTATTTGTGTTATTGCTGGTAGTTGGGTAGCATACAGGACACTGAGTTATTTGTGTTATTGTTAGTGTACAGGAAACCGAGTTATTTGTGTTATTGTTAATAGTTTAGTAGTATACAGGACACTGAGTTATTTGTGTTATTGATAGTAGTTTAGTAGTTTTCAGGACACTGAGTTATTTGTGTTATTGTTGGTAGTTGGGTAGTATACAATACAATGCTTCAAATGTGGTCTAAACAGTAGCATATAAAATAAAATTATAACCTAAGAAGGTCGAAACTTGTTCTGTACTTTAATTAAAGTACTAATACCCACACCAGCTGTCTTGAGAATACATTTTTAACTTCTAGTAGGTTTCTCGTCATCATGAAACATTATAACCGCTTAATCTTGTATTCAATGTTTCTGTAGATACAACTTAAAATCTTATTTGCTCTACAACTAACAACAGCACACTGTTTGGATGGCTTAAGAGACTGGAACACCAGTACATCAAGATCATTTTCTTTCATGACACTCTAAAGGTTATTCTCATCCAAATTATACTTATAATTCAAATTATGATAACCCACTACAATATCTCACATTTATCATAATTAAAATGAATCTGACGTTTATCTGACCAACTCACTAAATTATATAAATCATTCTGTAAATTGGTAGCATCATTGTCACAGCCACCAACACCATAGAACTTGAATCAGCAAATATAAGTAGTTCATTTAGTATTTCTTCATCTGTGTCATTGATGTAAATAAAAAGGATTAAATGTCTTTAGACTGAGTCATGAGATACACCACTTGTGATATCAATGCACATTCACTGAACTCTGTACGTAACAACCCGCTCCTTTCTTCTATCTAATTTGCTAACTTATCACCCACACATAGAGGGATACTGTTTTTACAAGTCTTTTATGTTGCACCCTATCAAATGCTTTTTGAAAATCCAGATACACAAAATCCATACCCTTATCTCAGTAATCTTTTCAAAGAAGGTCAAAAGGCAAGATTTCCCTCAGTGAAACCATTTTGACTATCAATAAAATTATAAACTTCTTTTAAGTGACTTTACAAAGCATCTTTTATTAGATATTCCAAAAGCTTTCCCACAAGTTGTGAAAGTCACTGTTAGCTTATGCATCCCTTGTATGTAAATGATTAAACTCCTTCTGAAATCCCACTGCCATTTCTTAGTATACACTTCTCTTTATATACAATCTTACTTTTACATAATAAGTCTTCGGTTATAACAGCAATAGTTCTTTCTCTAGCTCATATTAACCCTAATTTTAGTAGTACTTACATGGTAGCAATAAAACAACATATGTTTATAGTTTGTATAAAAAATGTAAGACAGTTGATTCATATACATGAATTCAAATATGCAGATAATTAAAAATACATTATTTTATAAAACAATTCCCAAGAACGTATTTAAATATCAAAATTACATTTTAGAGTAAACTATATTGACTCTGAATGTTATGTAACAATTACGTACGAATCATTCACGTACTTGCCAAGCGTAACCACTCTGATGAGCCTCTATAGAGTCGTATGTGATGACACCTTCATATGGACCGAATCTGACACCTTTAGGAAAAGCAACCTTTGCCCAAACACCTGCTCCAGCATTCTTTATACCAGACGTTCCAATAGACAGGTTATTTGGGATACTGTGGTCAGCTCTCAAGGGATCAGACCCATCAGCTGGTATCTTAGTTATGAGAACAAATATCTTTAGTCAAACCAAAGATAAATAAATATTTCTAAGATCTGTTTGGCAGATTAGTTGATACTTTTAAAACAGTGTCCGTGACAATTTATATACAACTTCTAAAAATCATAACATTTCAATACCAATTTGAAAACAGAGAAAATATCACATAGGTCACATTTAAGAATATATCTTTTGATAAGTATATACCCTGTACACCTAGGTCTCAACCAGACTAGGAGTGGGACAGTGGTAAGTCTTTGGATTTATGACTAAAATTAGGGGGTTTTATTACCCTTGGTGAGCACAGCAGATAGCCCCATATGGCTTTGCTATAAAACACATTGAGGTAAATTCAATATATACTAATTATTACTGACGTGTACAATAACTATAGCTAAAGTACTTGACTCATTAGCTTTCTTTAAATCTGGTATGTAACTGATAATGTTACTGTACTGAATTCAAACATGTGTTTATAGTAAGATGTGATTTACGTATCAATTATTATCGCTATTAGTAGCCTATAGCGTCATCTATTCTATATGGTAGCTTGCGTATCTGTTATAAAAATAGCAAGTGTACACATTACCATGACTGACAAAAACTGAGTAATGTTATAATAGGCTAGCAGAAACCCGCAAGACATTTGTAGTCAGATTGTTGTCTTTAATGCAACAGAAGTTCTTTAAATGAAGGATTTCTAAAAATAATGCAAAATAATTCTAATGGTAGACACCACTATTTTATCATATTCTATTTCTGCTGTTGGTATGCCTTATTAGCATGCGGAGTAAGAAATTTATCCACAAAAACAATGCAAGCACCTATCTGCACCAGAGCTGGAAAGCTCAACAAACAAGTCACTACAACTGTTCTTTGAATGAAAGAATAACAAAAAAGTTGAAGAACAACCTATATATTTTATGGTGAGAAGAAACAATAGAACAATATACACATTGTATTGTGAGAAGAAACAACAGAACAATCTATACATTTTATTGTGATAAGAAATAATACAACAATCTCTACATTTTATTTTGATAAGAAACATTACAACAATCTCTACATATTATGGTGATAAGAAACAATAGAACAATCTCTACATTTTATGATGAGAGGAAACAATAGAACAATCTATATATCTTATGGTGAGAAGTTGTTACTTATGTACATTTATATTAGAAAGATAAAACATTGTTTACAAAACGCATCCCTTTATGTAAGGTAAGTTAAAAATCTTATAACACTAAAATTAGGTGCTCGACCCCTCTAGTTGACTCAGTGCGGGTATCCGTATGTGTAGTTTTGTACTAAAACTAAAAACCCATTCATGACTCACAACGTTACTGTAAAATATAAAGGATGTGAAGACCTCTATAGATGAATAACTGTCACTACTGAAAGGTAAAATCCTTTTAACAAAAAAGCATAATATAAATGGAGTTACATGAAACAGAATATGTTGAATAAATGGAGTTACATGAAACAGAATATGTTGACAAATACTTACTTTCTATCTGTTAATATTCCTATAAATATGATTCATACGTTACTGATGTAACACGATACTTCAGTAGATAAAATAAATACATCCATTTATATATATCCAATCGTTAAAGCTGTCCACTACCTTTTTATCTTCTATCACCAACAGCGGTCCGTGAATAGGACAGTCCCCTTCGTATTCATTCTCACAGTCGTCACAAACTTAGAAAAAGAACTATAACAATTAGATGATAAATGGATATTTTCTTTGACAAATCATTTATCAATCAATACATTGTTATAAAACATTTGTTTGTTTGGAAAGTTGTTCCAATGTATATCTAAAAAAACAGGCAATCTAACTTTGAAGATCTGTGAATATAATATTATGAAACAAATTTCATTATAATGAAAAAGGAAGGAGTAATTTGAACATTTAAAATTATTTAATACACACCAAAAACTACCACTTATTTCGAGTGTTCAGTAATATTAATTCGCGCCATAAGTAAAAAACATTAATAATTAGTTTACAAGTAGCTGCATTCTTCGTTAGTGTTTTAAACCCTTTTTAAAGTTTATTCGAGTGACATTATAACACACTTGGTTTCTACTAAATTGATTGATTTTATGAAACACCTACAAATGAAATGGTCATCGTCTGGAATTTCTGCTTCTCTGTAGTCTTTCTTACTCACAGACCTTCGAGGATACCTGGCTTTTTGCACTTCATCCCCTAAACGTTAAGTTATACTGGAAATATTTACTGTTCAAATCCATGAAATATTAGAAAACATTAGACAAAGAGAGAAAGGTGTTAGAAAGTAGGTAAAAAATATGGTTAAGTGCTAATAAACGCAGCATTTGTTTTACACAGGATCTAGACTACCGAATATAGGTACACGACCATTGACCGGTATCATGTGACCCTAACTTCCTATTAATTATACTTTCAATGACTTTCATAATAATTTAACAACACTGGCTGTCTATATTCAGAACGTATCTCTAGCAAATAAAACACTATATTTGTACACAGCACTAGTTCTTTCTAAAACAGTTAAGGAACTTAAGTTCTGTAACAGACCCACAACTAAACAAGAAAAACCTACCAGTAGAAATATGTAACATTTAAAGTTTAGTTTTACCCATGTTTAATGTACAACTGACTAATATTTATCCTTATGTTTAGATTATTTATAACTTAAAAAAACGATATTAGTTTTAAACAAAATTTTCACACAAAAGGAAGGAAAATTACAAAGCCTATAATGAAAAACAACATCTTAAGTTTATTTTTCTGTAAATAAAAATACTGTTTCTGTCATTCAGAGACAAAGAAATCAAACCATACCAGAATCGATGTTGTCTGTATCATAAACTTTATCTTCCAGTTTTCGAATGTTGTTTTCAATTTTTTTTAACGTAGTTCTTGCAACATCAAGTCCTTTATCACTATTTCATTTACATCTACCTTGTCTGACGAGGTGCCTGTCTATACAGTTCATATATGGTATAGAATTATCAAACATATCTGAATATATTAAATGAAAAAGACAGCATAATATCTTTTTTAATCCTATACATACAAATTAAAATGTATACTTACGTCCGGGTACTTATATACAATAAGAAACGAATATTATCATATACACGTAGAGAACAAGAAGTATTACATATATTGATCATAAATAATGAAACGTAAACTATTTTTTATTTGGTCATATAGGGTCATAACAAACCTGTTATCGATGTGGTCTTACCTAAACCTAGAAAACATGTAACAAAATTTTTACTTTTTTCTTGTTCCTGAGCAGGAAGTGTTATTTCCCAATTGCTTATGCTTAAGGCAAATAGAAAAATCTATTTTCTCTTCAAACTTTGCTTTTGTGATCTGGGTAATGAAATTTTCAAATTTACCCATTTTACAGAACATTCTAGGTCGATTCAGTGCTGAGTAACTGATAGAGAATTTTCTCGAACTTTCTAGAATGTTGTAGAACTTACGAAAATTTTCAAAATCCTTTTGCAATTTTCTAGAACTTTCCATAGTAATATATATATATATACAGGGACTCACAACTCACCATTTCAGTTTAGTTCTAGCTGCCTAAGTGAACATATAGACCTATCTGATTTTATCAGAGATGGCATCAAGAAGCTACAAGCATTCTCCAGATGCATTCTGCTACGTATGTGACCAGTTTATCAAGACAATAGCGAAAAAGTACTCTGTGACAACATCTGCTAAAATGTGTGAAGCCTACAAGGTATATTTCGGCATGCCTGTCGGGGATCAAGACAAACCCTGGGCACCTCATTTTACCTGTGAGCACTACAAAAAAAAAAAAAAAAAAAAAAAAAACTCTAAGAGGGTAAGACGGACAATTTTTGCTTGCTTGAATACTAAGATTTTATATTATACAAATTTTAGACCCTTTAAAATTTAAATGTCTTTTTTATTTTAAAGCTCCAATAGTACAATCTCGAAAAACTACTCACTTCTAAACATTTTTCTATAACTTTAGTTTAATTATATGTAAATCTTGATTCATATGTTGTTTCATTCAGGCCTTAGGTAAATGAAAATGTGCAAATGGGTTGATTTCTAAATTTCATTATCCAGGTCAGAAAAGCAAAGTTTGAAGAGAATAATGGCCATTTTCTGTATTTTTACAACATAAGCAATTAAGAATTAACACAAACTATCCAGGAACAAAATTTGTGACACATAGTGTTATGTATATGAAACAGTTACCTGCGTTGGCCCCAAGTCTTCTCTCTTCATGTTTGGATGTTTGAATGATGCTATGAGAAGTTAAGCATAAATAATTTCAATGTATATAAAATAATGAAATACAAATGATTTAAGCATTCCTAGGTTATATGCCTTAATTCTACTGTTACAATTATATATCTTATACAATACGTTATTACAGATAGTCTGTGTACACCATCTATTTGAAGTTATTTACAAACAAAATAATAAATAGAATTTCAGTGATGACGAGAAACCCACTTGTTGAGAAATTTATATGCAAAAACGGCTCGTTTGGGCTGAGAAAACACTTTACATAGAAGAGCGAACAACGTTTCGACCTTCTTCGGTCATCGTCAGGTTCACAAAGAAAGAGGTAACTGACCGGAAGCTGACCACATGTTTGAAAGGGGTTGTGTAACTCTGTGTCGAAATGTAGAGGGCGGTATTAGATGTTTGAATATATAATTTTATTTATTATATTAATATAGGTATAAAGGCGTTCCTTTATATTGGTTTAGTTTGGGTTTAAGTTGTTGTATAAGTAAGGCTTCTTTAATTTTACGTTTGTTTATGTTTGTTTCTTTATTTAGTATTTGAGTGTTTTCTATGGTTATGTTGTGTTTATTTGACTTGCAGTGTTCGAAAACGTGTGAAGGTGACTTTTTATGTTCTTTGAATCTGGTTTCCATTTTTCTACTTGTTTCTCCAATATAGAAGTTGTGGCAGTTATCACATTGTATTTTATAAATAATGTTGGTGTGGTGTTTGTCAGTGTAGTTTTTACATAGTATGGACCTCAGTTTTGTGCCGGGTTTTTGAATAAATTTGGTATTAATTGGAATGTCATATTTTGTTACTAATTTTTGCCAAATGTTGGTTATTTGTTTGCTGATGTCGGGAATATATGGTATACAGCAGTATATGGTTTCGTGGTTTTTTGATTCGTGAGCTGTATTTACTTTAGTTGGTTGATTTTGCTTTCTGTGTAGGTGTGTGCGTATAATGTTTTCTACGGTTTGTGGAGGAAACTTATTGATGTTGGTGAAGTATTGTTTTATTTTGTCTAATTCATCGTTAATTTTATCTGGTGAGCATAGTTTTATGGCTGTGTTTATTTGGTTTCTTAGTATGTTGAGTTTTTTGTTTTGTTTCATGTGCTGAGTCCCAAGGAATGTATAGTCCAGTATGGGTGATTTTCGGTGGATTTCTGTTTGAAATTGTGTATCAGTTCTTGTAATTTTGAGGTTAAGAAATGATATTTGATTGTTTTCTTCCTGTTCACATGTGAAGTTGATGTTGGGATGTATAGAGTTAATGTGATTGAAAAAATTAAGTATGTGTTCTGTAGATTTGAATCCCACAACCGTGTCATCTACATATCTATACCAGTATAGTGGTGGAGGTAATGCTGTGTTAATTGCTTGTGTTTCAACTTGTGTCATAAAAATATTGGCTAGAACTGGTGATACTGGGTTGCCCATGCTTAGGCCGTTTGTTTGTATATAGTTTTGGTTGTTGAACATGAAGTTTGTCTTTATCGTGGTGAATTCTATGAGGGTTGCTAACTGGTTACTGGGAATTTCTATAGTTGGGTTAGGGTCTCGGATATAGAGTTCTAAGGCTATCTTGCAGGCTTCAGTGGTTGGAACTTCTGTAAAGAGGGATATAACATCGAAACTGGCCATTAAGGCTTTATGATTAAGTTGATTTAGATTAGACTTGAAATTAAAAGAGTCTTTGATAAATGAGCTGGCTGATGTTACATATTTGGAGAATGCCCATGCTATGTATTTACCAAGGTTGTAATTAAACGATTCATATGTGGACATTATTGGTCGTAATGGACAATCTGGTTTATGAGGTTTGGGGATGCCGTATATTTGCGGTGTGCGTGAGTCGGTTTTACGTAGGTAGGAATAAAGTGTTTGTGAAAATGTGTTGGCTTTTTTTCATTTGTAGTAGTAATTTGTTCAGTTGCGTCTCTTGTGTCTTTGTTGGATTTGTGTGTATTGGTTTAAATTTGTTCGTGTCTGATAGGATGTTATTCATTTTTTTGGATGTATTCATTCGTGTTCATTATGACTATAGCGTTACCTTTATCTGCTTTTAGAATTTTTATGTTTTTGTCTTGTTTTAGGTTTTTATGCAATTAATGTCTCTTTTTTGTAAGGTTGTTTTCAGTTTTCTGTTTTGTGAAATTATGTTGATGGTTTGTGAGACTATTAATAGTGTACTGTTAATATTATACAATAACTACCACTATTAACAGTACACGCTCACACGATCGTTAAGAAACTAAGAATTTAAACCAACGAATTATTAATAGAAGAAATGACATTTATTTTATTCAACAATGTAGAAAAGAACAACTAACCCCTAATTTTGTAAAGGTAAAACTTTCAAAAAATTTTAATACATACACAAACATTATCAAAATTTACAGAAAAAACTACTGAAAAGCATGTTGAACACAAAATACAAAGAACTACATGACTTACAAAAACAAAAATGAATCTAGACCATCAACTGGCATGCTGCATTAAACCAGAGATTTACGGACTTATACAACGAAACATAAACCAAATCAATACTAAAACGACAGAGACAAAAGATCTGCCACAACAAAACCAGAAAAACTAAGATGCAAACAACAGAAAAGACACCAAAACGACAAACCGTTGACTAACCTCATAATTAACAGATCCGACCGTCAATTAAACACAGACGAGATACATCTACTTAACAAAGGACTCAACTTCGCTATAGCGCCCAGGTACATTCCAACCATAGAAATCAAAACATGTTTAGAAGACCTAGCCAGGAGACTTGTGATACTTTCTACAGAGAACAAAAACAAGGAAACAACCAAAAACAACCAACAGAAAGAAGACAACTTAGATAATTTTATTGACATCCAACAGCCAACCTTCCCAGGTAAAATTACAAATTTATATTTTCCAGAAACACCTAAAAACAACATCTTAAACGATTTTCTCACAAAACCATCAACATAATTTCACAAAACAGAAAACTGAAAAACAACCTTACAAAAAGAGACATTAATTGCATAAAAAACCTAAAACAAGACAAAAACATAAAAATTCTAAAAGCAGATAAAGGTAACGCTATAGTCATAATGAACACGAATGAATACATCCAAAAAATGAATAACATCCTATCAGACACGAACAAATTTAAACCAATACACACAAATCCAACAAAGACACACGAGACGCAACTGAACAAATTACTACTACAAATGAAAAAAGCCAACACATTTTCACAAACACTTTATTCCTACCTACGTAAAACCGACTCACGCACACACACAAATATACGGCATCCCCAAACCTCATAAACCAGATTGTCCATTACGACCAATAATGTCCACATATGAATCGTTTAATTACAACCTTGGTAAATACATAGCATGGGCATTCTCCAAATATGTAACATCAGTCAGCTCATTTATCAAAGACTCTTTAATTTCAAGTCTAATCTAAATCAACTTAATCATAAAGCCTTAATGGCCAGTTTCGATGTTATATCCTCTTTACAGAAGTTCCAACCACTGAAGCCTGCAAGATAGCCTTAGAACTCTATATCCGAGACCCTAACCCAACTATAGAAATTCCCAGTAACCAGTTAGCAACCCTCATAGAATTCACCACGATAAAGACAAACTTATGG